>NC_139944.1:12405911-12440911 GCF_963454915.1 Gymnoscopelus microlampas
GCTATCGACAGTACTGTTCTCTGTTCTCTCTATCACTGTCTATTTCAGTACATCTTTTTCCCCCCGTCTTTAAACATTTTTTGTTTCCAATCGTCATAATAAATGTCACTGTTTGTGGGTTTTTTTACGCCTCTACCATGACACAATCGTAGACCTGCTCCACCTTCCCGACTCCATTTCTGGTCTACAATCATCTCACTCTATTTGCTGTTTCACTCCGAGTTCATGGTATAATGTCATCAGTATAGAGGCCTTCCTGTCCAGTGGGCATGTATCAGCCAGAGAGATGAGGTGTGCAGTGATCTTTGACCTCAAGCCACCGTTCAGAGCACACACCTCATCCCCATCCACCTGTTGCAGAGGAGAGAATGATAGGGACTGATTTTGTCAGAGAAGACAAGCTTCACCATAACATTCCCCTGTTCATTTGTCAAACATGGGAAGAAGTAGCTACGGCAAATGCACACACTGAACGCACACAATGAGTATCAAATGTAGTATTTCGTCACTTGTCGTTCGCAAAACTTGTATGTTACGTTTCATTGGTTTCATTGGTTGTTCATTGACTTTTGATGTAAAGTGTCCTTGGGTTTTGTGAAAGGTGCAATAGGAATTCAAGCTATTATTATAATAATCATTATTATTATTATAATTTTCAGGAAAAATAATATGTGTTCCAGTATCCAATGTAGTTATTATTTAGTCACAAGCTATTTTTAAACAGTTAAATAAAACCCACAGACAGAGATAACCATTCTCACCCGGTGTCCCTATTTTGGGTATGTCATGTCACAGGCAAAGATAAAAAATAAAAAAAATAGCACACAAAAAACAGATCTACAAGCTCACAATGCTTCGAATTGCAAAGCTACTTTTGAGCAACACTCTCATACAACAATGTATAAAATAGGGCATCAAAATATAAAAAGATATGGGGATACAAGGTTACTGTCCGACAGTGAAGATATACTGTACGAGGAGTGTTATGCACAAGCAGATTCTCAACCCCAGACTAAGCATTAATTCTGTTAACATGTGGCAATTTGTTTTCTTCTCTGTTGAATCCCTCGCATTGCTTCTGGCTCATCGATCAACAATTTGCGACTATTAAAGCCATTGCCTTGGAGGTATTCAACCACACAATGTTGTGTTCACAAATGATCTGTAAAACATGCACTATATTGAATGAGTTGTGAATTATTCCTGTGGCTAATAAGCACACTGGCTTATAATAAATTGCACCATCATTGGGTTAGTAACCGACTATTCAGGCAGAAGATCCATTTAATGCTAGAATAGAGAGAGTACACAACTACATCCATATTAATGAATGCAAATATGATACCCACACTCCATCCTTGTCCCTCTTCCCGGGTCTGGGCCTAGCTAAGGATATGTTCCATCATCTCCAGTTGTCATCCAGCTTACCCCTCCTTCCTCATGATCAGTTGAACATACCAAATAAGACTCAACCAACCATCTCTCATCTTCTTCCTCTCCATAATGAGCTTTTGTCCATTTCATCAATTCAATCATTATTTAATGTTTCCACAATTTTTTATCATCTTTGGATCCATGCCTTCCTAAAGACTCAATTGAATCAATACGCCCCCTTTATTTGAATTCAACTCACATCACTCCATTAATTGTTGTCTCTCCCTCTACACCTCACCCCCCACTACCATCACCCCCTCTCTCATTCGCAGCCCCCCCTCGCTATCTCTTCATTCTCCATCTATCCATCTTTTTTTTCCTTTTTTGTCCTTTACCACAGAATGAGATGCAGGTCACGCACACGTTTCCTCTCCCCGCCATGGCAGTGTTGGCGGGAGCGGCGGCTAAGCGTGTCCCTGTCCGGTCTAAATCGGATTGATTAACGGCGTGCTGCTGTGGCAGGTCTCCTGAGACCCCCCACCCCCCACTACCATCCACCATCGCCTCCCAAACTCCAGATGCGTCAGGGCAAGCTACAGGGCTACGGTAATTGGTGGTCGAACAGCCATGGCAGCTCGCTCCCTAATAGCTCCTCCAACTCCTCAATAACTCCATACAATCACAATAAATGGGGTACAGCAGGGTAGGGCTATAGTCGTCAAATGGGCCCATGAAGCAGTACCTAGCAGGTCAGTATAAGATCCGACACATGCTCGCAGAGACGGCCATACACACGTGCATGTCTATAAAAACAATTTGTTTGTCTTTGTCTGTTTTTTTATGTTTCAGATTGGAAAATATGCTGTACATTGCAAGAGTTATAGAGATTTTACCCCTATATTTAGTATGAAAGGAGGCTATCAGAATAATTCAGCATGCTGGAGTGCATTCAGTGCGTGGAAAGTCAGGTGCTGTCCAAAGAAAAACTGTCAAAAGCCTCATGGGAATAATATCCAGAATGTGAATAAGGAGGCTTTGTGGTCATAACATAGTGTCCTGGTATTTTCTGCAGCTCTCTGGTGGTCGATTGATCAACAATAAGCTTGTTTTATTTGCTAACATGAGAAATAAAAAAGGCTTATTTTGATCAAATTAAACCTGGTTAACTGTGCAGTTAGCAAAATAATTTATTCAGTTGATGACAATTAATCATAGGGTGACCATATTTGAAAAACCCCAAACCAGGACCCGCACTGAAAATCTATCTGAAAATAGCCAATCTACAAGCTCAAAACTTTTCACGATGTGACGCATTGTGAGCTTGTAGATCTGCTATTTTGGCTCACCATTTAATTTTTCATTCTCATCTGGTGTTTTCATTAGGATGGGGAACAATTCTTTTAGCAGTGATTGTGTTGTGCCACACGTCCCTGGTCCCTCCCCTGCACGCCATATAAGGGCAAGGGCCGGGCGTCTCCCTCAGCCAGCACAGGTGTGGCGGGTCCTAATCAGCCCGGCTGCTCCACATCACCATCATCAGGAGCTGGCCGATATAAGCTGCTGAGAACCGATGCCCGCTGCTTGGATATTAACTACTGTGGTTGCCGGCTGTTAGTTTACTAGTGTTCCTGAGTGAATCTCTAAAGCTACTTTTGTTTGTTGCTAACCTTTGTCTCTTTTTGTTCCAGGCTCCCTCCACCTAAAACCCAGCGTCTCCCAGCTCCATCCACGCTCCTCAGCCTTCTCCACCAGCGCTCCACTTCCTTACTCCCTGGATTACAAAAACCCTCTCACCTCCGCAGGACTTCCTCCCACCGTAACGTTATTGTTTAATAAAATTCCTTTTACCCCTATTCCTGTCTCTGTGTCTTTGCCTTTGGTTCCCCGGCACTATACACTACACACAGTATTATTTTAACTGTGGTGAAAACTGGGACTATATTTGGTAGTGAATGTTGAAAACCGGGACATTTTAGTCTTTTAGAGATATTTGTACATAGTTTGAAACCAAATACCAAATATAACCAAACATAAACAAATTTTGTATGAGTGTCTTCCTTGGCGTACTGACGCCAGGCATACAAGGTTTCACACTGATAGGTCCAACCGTTTGCAAGATTAGCTTCGGGCACACACACACACACACACACACACACACACACACACACACACACACACACACATATGCACGCACGTACACTATCACAGTCACACACACTGTGTGTGTGATAGTGTACGTGCATACATGTACAAACGTGCACACGCATGCACACGACACGCACACACAAATATAATCTCTGCCCCTGGCCTTTTTGGCCTGGCAGAGATAATGAATATTTGGTGGTATCATATAAACATGTATAGCTGTAGATTTAATTTATGGAATAGTGAGTAATATGATCTATAATGTTCAAGCATCTTGCAATATAAAGTGAATCTGCTAATGTGTAGTGTGGCACAACTAAACCGAGTAGGAGATCTCAGCAGTGGTATGAAGTACAATTTTGAGGTACTTTTTCTTAGTTGAGTAATTCCATTTTGATACTACTTTATACTTCTACTCCACTGGATCTCAGAGGCAAATATTATACGTTTTACTCGCCTAGAAGAATTATTTGACAGCTTCAGTTAAAAGTTACTTTACAGAGTTAAATGATTATTCATTAACCACTTAAACCCTATTTCATAATTACAGTAGGCTATTCAGAAATCGCAGATCTACAATGTCGCAATGTGAAAACTTGAAAACACTTGTGAAATGGCCATTCTGCATAATGGGTACTTTTACTTTTGGTATATTTGGTATATAAGTATATTTTGATGCCAACACGTTTGCACTTTCACTAAAGCAAAATTCTTAATTAGGACTTGTTACATAGTATTTCTTCATTGTGGTATTGCTACTTTTATTTAAGTAAAAAATTGGAGCAATTCTTCCACCACTGGATCTCAGCTGGGGATTTCAATAACAATTAGAGTGAAACCCTGTTTTCCTCAAGGGAAGGGGAACTGGGCCTGGCGAAGTGAAAACGAGAGAGAAAGGCAAATCAGGATTATTGTCAACAGCGGTGGAGATTGATAGCGGCAAGGGAGTGAATTTCTGTCTGTTTAACCAATGCCATCCTGATTTGACGTGCCACCGTTGGAAACAGCTAGGACCCGTGGGACAATAGACAAGATTACACTGACAGCACTTTTCATTAGAGGGGCAACATTTAATAAGGGAAGAGTGAGAGACAGAGGGAACAAGTGTGGTTAGATGGTTAGAGGGAGACTGAACAAGTGAGAGAGACTAAAATAATTTCACTAATTCTTCCTGCTGTATGCCCTTGTTTTTTAATAATTGAGTCCCCTTTAGTTGTTGTTCATCTACACATACGTAGAATACTGTACTTTTACTCATCCTAAATATTAGGAGCAGTGGCTGCCATTGATACGGCTCCCCATGGAGCAGTTAGGGGTTAAGTGTCTTGCTCAAGGGCAGTTTGACACACATTAGACTGAAAGAACGAGCCCAATCGATGGTCTTGAAGGGCGGAGCCAAACCCAGGCGCTGGATTCCAGCGCCTGATTGGTTAGGAGATAACAAGGTCCTAAGACCAGCGTTCCTGCAAGGTTCTCCCAGGCTTTTTTTCTTTTGAAACAAAAAAAAAGGCATGGGTTTCCGAGGCTAGACACACATAGACTGGGCGAGCTAGCGGCCAAATCTCTGATGTTCCGATTCCCAGACGGCCTCTCTCCCCACTCAGCTACAGCTGCCTCTAAAAACATGTGTGACATAATACAAAATTCATATTTCAATGGCAATTTGTTTTTCCTTTTTTCTTAAAGCGGAGAGGGACACGTAGAAGGGCAAATTGGACGGCAATCCGCCTTTTGTGGCCCTTGATTGGTCCTTCATTCATAGATATTGCAGCGGCCTGTTTGATTAGCGGATGAGGAGAGACATCACAGCATGCGTCGGGCGGACCTATACAGGAAAACCTGCTTTCCTCCTATGTGTTGGTTTGGTGTTTGTGTGCATGTCTGCCACAATAAAAATATTATTCCTTGTTGCCAGTAGGGTTCATTCTTGAAATGTGAAAAATGCTTTAATATCCTTGTTTCTTACAAAATGCAAAGACCCATGAGAGTGTGCTATAGTAATCCTCTTTCACTTAAAGATTTTGGCCCAATTGCTGCCTCTGCACCTACATGACGAAACTAGTACATGGCGATAAGATGGGTTTTATGAAATCCATGCTGGTCTCAGACAATGTAAGGAGGCTGTTGCATCTCTTACATGGTGCCCCAAATCTTTGATCGCCTAGAATAGCATTTTCGAACATGTTGATGGTCAGTGCTTGGGTCGATCTTTAGTATCGCTTTATTGTGGTGTGGTGCTCATGGAACTGCTCAACCCTTTGCCATATCGAGAGGATGGAGGCAAAGGGGTCATTATGGTAAACTTCTTTGACAGAAACGTAGCATCCTTATTTAAATGTTTTCTCTTTATTGAGCAAGTGAAGACGGTGTGCGGTTGGTTTCATTCTTTGAATTGTACAAATGATCTGGGTTTAAAATAAATTGGCAGAAATCTGCTCCCTTACTTCTGAACCAGGCGATGATCAATTCAGCGATTTGTCAAGCCAGTTGTCAAACGTTTTACCTATCTGGAGATAGAAATGTTCCCTTCGATTCATAGAATTTACACACTCAACAAAATTATTTCTGATTTTGATAGATGGTTCTCGCTGCCAGCATCAATAATTTAGAAAATGTATTTAGTTCAATGCTCTTGCACAACCAAACCAGTACTGGAGTATGGTACAGACAAGCTATAACTAAATGTATATGGCAAAGTAAGCAACCACACATAAAGTTCTCTACAATGCGGTGGAAAAGACATGCTGGTGGTTTGCTCTTCCAAATGTTAAACACTATTGGGCCTTTACGCATAGATCCTTAGTGACATTGCTTCAGCATGAGTCACCGGTGTCGTGACGGGCTCTGTAAAAGGGTCTAGTCTAGTGCATCCCTACTCCGTCCAAGATCTTCTATATTCTCATCTGCCCATTACTCAGTGTCATCGTAAATTCTGCCCCATTGTTTTGCAATTACTCTCTGTATGGAAGGTGGTAGATAAACTGTGTGACTGTATTGCATGAGACTCATACTCTCCAATATGTAATAATACCAGACTGTTGATTGGTGCCCAAACTGCACATTCTATTCAGCTCTCCAGTTGGAGAGAGAAAGGTGTTCATACACTTGTGGATATTTATGGAGACAGGGGGCTTGCATTCTTTCCTGGATTATGGTCCAACATAATGCTAATAATCATGATAACTAGTAAAGTAATCATATCTTAATTTCATACATAGAGTGTATTTGACTCCCAGGAAGCTCTGTTTATTGAAAATGATTGCTGGCCTCATTTGAACTCTGTGTTTTATGAAGGTAGTTTGTACTTATTTACATAATATAATACAATTCATATTATTATCCTACTATCCTACTATAATTCTAGTAACCTCTGTGCGTTTGTAGTGGTGGTGGTGGTGGTGAAGCTACCCGGTTCTCCCCACTGCCTGGACCAATTGCTCTGATTTTGCACACAGACATTGACCATTACCATCTGAACTTAACTGTGAAGCCCGTTTTTCAATTTCATCAAATCTCAGCTTCTTATTAGCGTTTTTGTGTCAAAGAATGTCGTCCCATAGCTGCGGCTGCCCAGCTATGGGACAAACTGCCTCCCGGGTTGCCAGATCATGTGCGCATATCCCCCCACGGATGCGCTGCGCCGACCGGGTATGGTCTAGTAATAATAATTCTGGGAATGCCCTCCAGTGGCCAGAGTCTGGGAAATGGTTGCCTCTAACCTCTCTGAGATGTTTGAGATTACAGTGTCCATTATACTCATTCTAAATTATCTAATTATCCACCTGAATCTGCTGAGTCATCATGGAGAGCCACTCATGGAGATGCTTCACCCTACAGACCAGCGATGGCCAGCACAGCAAGCTCAGAAGACTGAGGGGCGGTGTTCCACAGGGGTCGGTTCTCTCACCGATGCTGTTTAACATCTATATGTACGATTTACTGGAAACAACAACCAGAAAATATGGTTTTGCGGTTGACCAGGCCATTTTAATGTGACGACCAACATGGAAGGTGATGGAAGATGGCCTCAACCACAACATGGGCATCTTGGCAGCCTATCTTTGCAGGTGGCAACTGCAGCTTCTGCAAGATCATAACTGGCTGTCTGAAGCCCACCCCAGTGTTCTAGTATAGCAGGAATTACCCCTTGGCTTTCCTCGCTTTAGCAAGGAAAGCTCAGACACATGACTGGCATATCCTGCATGTCGCCACTACGACAGCATTGGCTCCAAACAGACTCAAATCCCACCACCCATACAACAAGGCGTCACAAGAGATGCTCAGCTATATCCCTGAGGACCTGTCTAGAAACGCATGGCTGGCAGCATCCTGGAAGCAGGAGTGGGAGTCGGTTGGGCCCACACGTATCCACCGCTACATCTGAGTCCCAGGAGACTGCGTCAAAGGAGAAGATCTTGCACACCAACAATGGACCCCGCTGAACCACCTGCGTACTGGGGTCGGCTTCTTCAAAACATCTGTGAAGAAGTGGGGCCTGGCAGACAATGCAGCATGCGAGTGCGGGGAGCTTAAGTGAGATGGCTGTATTTTTTTATGATTTTGTCCTATTTTTTACCCTTTTTTTCTTTTTGTTAGCATCTTATCCTTATGGACAATGGTTTGTAAGCATTGTTTAAAAAACTAGGCTGGTGCCCAACCGGCCTACTCAGGAACAATGCAAGTCGGGAACGATGCATTTTGGAAACACATGGCTACCGTATACCCAGTTAGGCAATACCTGTTATACCCTTCTGTCTGTCTGGCCCCCTTTTATACCCAGTCTATGATTTGCCTTGGATAAAGGCGCAATATAAATGCACCATTCACCATTTATTTTTATACAGGCGTATCGGTCGGATTCTGGACAACTGCCTTTCCGACCGTCTCGACGCCAGGCACGGCCCTCTTCCTCGGGTTGACATTGCAGCACAGGGCGAGTTTGAAGTCGGTCGGTGAGACGGCTCTCGAGATATGTGAACTACAGACGCATACACGCACAGACGGATAGACATTTTGTGCATTTATAGTAGTCTGGATAATGAATAACTCAAACAGATGTCCACAATAAACTTTGTCTCAGAAAGGCAGAAAGTATAAGAGGCCGTTGTGTGAGAAGAAAGGAAGGGGACGGGGTGTAAGTGCTGCTTAAATTTATTGTCCATCATGAGACAGTGACGCTTGTTGAAAATAACTGATCTGCCTCCTCAAAATGTGTCGAGATGCTTTGTGAGCTTGTAGATTCGGTGAGTGACACTGTCGTACGACAAATTATATATCAGGCTTGATGGATGTGGTAGGTAACACAGAGCACACAGTGGAATGAACAGCTGCATGCACTTTTAACAGTCTGAGCACAGGATTTGGGTGAGGGAAGCCAAACTAGAGGGGGGGCTTTGAGTGATGGGGGGGGGGGGGGGCTGGGGGGGGTGTCTGTTGGATAACAAACTGACCAACCGAGCCTATTTTCAGGGAATAGAAATGAGATTGGGGAGGTGGGCGGTCCATGTCTGTTTTTCTTTTCTTTTCTTTTTTTCTTTGTTTTGTCTTGCAGTGTTGCCTTGGTCCTCTGGTAATAAAACTGACAGGATTCATTCACCGTGATGTACAGACCTCTCAGAGCGGAGCGAGACAATTGAGAGGGGTCTTTTAAACTCACCTGAGGGACCACTAAGGGTGGACTGGGGAGAGCGCTCTACAAAAAGAGGAATGGCAATGGAAATGGCACATTTTATAAAAGCTAGCTAGGGTTCTCTACCTGTGTGTAGCAGGCTAAGGTGCCTTGTTGTCATTATGGAGTTGAACACAAAACCTTTAGCCAGCATTGTAGATTTACGGCCTAATTGGCGTGCTAAATGCTAACATTTTTCCATGACACGTGTCACAATGTTGATTAGAAAGTCTTTAATTGGCTTTAGACTGAAACCTTTGAGGGCATGTCAGGCACTCATTAATTGGATATAAAAGGGTTTCTGTGGACTGCTCTACCTGCAGTGCATAATCCAAAGCACAGCCTGGGTTCATCTAATTGAATATTCCACTATCACTGACTGGATATTTGAATTTAGACTTCCTGAATGTAGATCATTCTCATGCTGTATTTTACAGTCATCAAAAGCACATGCAACTCCATACACACACAGCACATATGTACTTTCAAAACATGCACACATTTCACATAGCTGCACAGTAGTGTTAATTTAACTCTAGTGTAAACCTAGTGTGTTACCTTCACGTTAAATGAACACTGTGGTGGAAATCGCTTATCGCTGCCACAACATACACTTTTCTTAATGTTGTTCTTATGAAAACACTTTTCAGACTCAGTATTCTGCGGGAGGGTAATGATGTAATGGAGATGAGAGATATCCATGTGTGCAGAATATAATGGTCTCAGATATTAGAACAGAAATATAATCATCATGTAAACGCTGTTTGTGTGTGCAAGAAAGATAAAAGCCCAACAAAACAGGCGAGGAAATCATTATATTTGGAACAAGTACAGCCTCTGAAATAGTTATATGATTCAAAGAACAGCACACAGACAAAAAGGAAACATGAATTCCATTTGAATGGACTGACATGAGGTACATCCTTTATCTGAAATATTGTAATTAGCAGCCTCTGACTTTGACATTATCCAGATCATAAAGAGTAAAGCTCAGTCCACATCAATGATTTGCAACGCATAGTTGCAAGCGGTTGCAAGTTGCAACTAGGCCGTTTCATGTATTGGCCCGGGCCTAAACCTCTGTAACGGTATACAATCAAATGTTTTTTTCCCTGGATTCCTTTGATCATGACGTAACTTCCCATATAGGCCCCGCCCATTTCCAACCGACAAGATTTGTCTGCCATTTTGCGTAACTTTCTTCAAAATAAACATTTTACTTCTACTCCAACAGAGTATTGTAACAAACCCACACAAATCTGTACACATTCTCTCTCTCTCGAGTCATGTGATCAAGATGTACCACAATTTATAAGGACCACAATGGAAATAAGTCCTGAACTTTATTATGTCATATCCTTGACTTGTGTTATGACTTTTCAAATAAACTAAACTAAACTAAAGTCGGAATTTTCATATTCCATTCCAATTGGCTACGCTTGGCATCCAAATTTGAATCACACATTGTCACCCAGATGGTACCGATTTATCAAATCGGTACCATCTGGGTGGGCAAATTCTATTTGTGATATTTTTGTATTGCTATACATCACTAGAGTACGTTATGATAGACATATTTACATATTTAGTCTATATTTGATAGACTTACTGACTGCTAGCTTATTAGTGTTTTCACCTCTTAAAGTAATGGACTGCTGTCACTCAAAAACGGGAAAGTGCCCTTCCCTGGAAATCGTCTTTATTTCATTATATCCTCTCCCTGGAGTGGGTCTGCACTACTTGTACTACTATTTGTTTTAACTGCTTTTATATATGAACACAAAAAAACATATATCCTCATTCTTCAATGTATTCAACGAGTGGTTTACATGAGTACTTCCAGTGAATATTCAAAGATGAGGCACTGAAAAGGTATTTGTAAATTGACATTGTAAAAACAAATGTTTCCTTGTGTCATCATAATGGTTGCACCCCACGACTGACACAACCCTGGGAATGCAACCAGGCCTTTTGGAGATCTGCCCTCAGAGGAGTGCACTTTTCTAGTTTAATTCTGTTCAGGCCAAGCAACCACAACAGGGTGCTTTACTGGGCTAAATAAGGTGTTGTTTTGTCCACCAGTCACATCCTCCATAGTGAAATAAAGCCTATAGTGACTATAGGATGAGATGTTAGCGTATGCTACTTGTCAGAAACTGCAAGGTTCATTTCCCCTCCACTCCACAAGGAGACACCACAATGGGATTCAGACTGGTACCTGTGGTGGTGACCTCACTTCCTCCCACTATAAAAGCAGGACTGGATTCCCATTTCCCCCCTTGTCCTTTGTTCAAAACACATGCAGCTGGCCTGTGTTTGCCATGTGCTGTCCATGCGTATGTTAAACCTGGTATAATGTAAGTTCCAGTGTTTTACTTCTAGTGATGTGGATTATATGATTATATTTAAGAATTGATGAGCTTGAGTTATTTGGATATTTAGATGCTTAATATTATGTAAATTCTAGTAAATGAAATACTTGGCTTATTATTATTTTGATGATATACCTTAATATATAACATGATTTAAAGGCCATATTTATGTTTGACGTTTTATCTGACATGATATTATAATTTGTTTCTTTGTGTCTTTGTTTAGAACCATGGCATCATCATGAAACCCAATGTCAACCCTATTCATCATTATCCGGCTAAAAATAAACTGGATATTTGATTGCAACTTTGTTTCCTGGTGGTTTGTGGCTCCAGTATGAACTTAAAATCCTAACACTACTGTAGGTGCTGAACTCAACACCACCAGAGGAAAAGGAAAGGGTGTAACTGACCACATTCCCCATATTGAGCCAACTATAAATATTCATTATCTCATTCACTGCTCATCATGGTAAAGGGCAAAGTACTGTATATATCAGCTGTAAATTATGAATCTTTTGAAAAGGTCATTTACCTAACCACAAATCTTTTGATGACTTATAGGACATGAAAACGCAAAAAAGATTTGTCTCATTGAGTTCATGCATACCAGATCACAGAATACAGTAGTGGTGGGTTAGGTTAGTCATACTGTATGTTCATGCATCCACTAATGGATGGGCATCAGAACCTCAGTTGTCTACAGTTGCTTTGTGATGGACAGTTTTTCTTCATTGCATTCATTCATCTTCTAAACCCGCTCACCCTTTGTGTGTGCTTTACCTAGATCTGCTCCAGTCAGAAATCTTACAGCTTTCTCTCATGCTCCTTCTGTCCGCTCTCCTCTGACTATCCATCTATCTTCCTCTCTTTCCTTGATTTCTCTGTTGGCCCACGTGTCTGTGGCCTGTCTACCTTTACAGTAATCTCTCCTCAGGCTGTCTTAATCTCAGCTGCCTTTGACGCCTTGTGGATCAACTCAACTGAGTGTCTGTCAATGCTTGAAAACACACACACACACACACACACACACACACACACACACACACACACACACACACACACACACACACACACCAAAGGATTTTGGTTGACATTTGGTTGACATTTTACATTAATTCTCACAGTGGCCTATACATTATTATTTAATTGTTATGAGCACTAAAATAAACAAAGACAAAAAAATGTGAACCATTTGCACAAATTCCCCACCAAATGACGATTGCTCATCTTATTGAATGGAGCAACTGGTCACACTTTACAATGTTCTCTCAAGGCTGTACTTTCCTCATTGACCCCTATAGTGGTTAGTCTGCTGTAACAGCACTTGTCTATTCACAGCATAGAGCCACCTCCATGCAGTGAGTGGAGTGAAACTGTGAGGGCAAGATCAGCATTGAATTGGGTTAAATAATTTAGTTGATGGAAAAGATAATTAATGGGCATGAAGCCAGTGGCCAAGTTAGAAGGCAGGGTAGAAAAACCTGTGTGTGTGTGTGTGTGTGTGTGTAAAGAGGGAGGGGGCACAGGTGGAGGGGACAAGACCTCATCTAAAGGCTATGAAAGATTTAACAGCAGGAGAGCACAGGAATGACAATAACTGCGATGGCACGCAACAAACCAAGTCCCCCAATTATATCTGGAATCTTCCAGTCTGTCCTCTTTACCATGCACTTTATATAGCGTTGCTGTCGGCAGTGGCGCAGCCAGAACGCTAGTATAGGCTGGGCCTATGCAGGAGTGGGTGGGCACGCATGCGTTTTGGGCGGATTTTGGGCGTTTATTTGTTACTTTATTTCGGTGTTAGGGTTAGGTTAGGGTTATGTTATTTGATTCCTATTTTTACCGATTTTTTCTATCACCCAGGCCCACCCATGGCTGCGGCCCTGGCTGTCGGGCAGAAACCAGCTAACTCCATCTTGACGCTTTTGCATTTCTTTCCATAAATCAGTGCTATTGAACACCCTGTGTGTTGGTAAAAAAAATATTGAACCAATGAAAAGTATTAAAAAGCGCTTCTGACAAAACCAGCTAACATTGGATCCTCAAACTTTCTGCTAAACCAGCTAACTCCACCAAAAGGGGTGGAGTTAGCTGGTTTTGCTGACTCCAGGCTCCACCCCCTTTTGACCTCCAACCAAACAAAAAAACAAAACCTCCTAGCTCCACTTTTTTTTCTCCTGAAAAATGAACATTTTGGAGTTAGCTGGTTTCTGCTCGATAGCAGAGATATGGTAAGTCCTTTTGAATCAGTGGATTTGGGAGCCAAATCAATCACATTTTTTGCAGACCTGTTAAGTCACAAGACAGGCCCAGGTTCAGTTTATCAGGAGATTATCAAATTAATTTAAGTATAATAAACCTAAATCCATTATGGAATTACACAAATACTTTCCCGAAATATAACACTGTTATCAGCCAGATATCTGCCTCTGTTTGGTTTCTTTTGAAACAGCATTCTTCCACTCTCCATATTATTAGGGACGGTTGCCATTCTTCCTCCACAACTGTTCATCCATCTCCATTAACCACTTTAAACTTGGCAGTCCCTATTTTGGACGTTATTACAGACTATTTTATTTTACATTTGATTATATTTTAAAGATCAATTCTTCAAAAATTGCAAAAACGAATAGATCTACCATCTCACAACCCTTTGTACGGTGAAGTATATAGGTCTTAACCTTAGCCCTTGCTATGGTCTTAAAGCTACTCTCTTTTTCAACAAAATGTTTATGGGTCTCTGAACACCTAAGTGCATACCTCATCAATAAGTCTATATTCCTTCCCGCAGCTGCATGGCCGGGTTCAAATCCGACCCGAGGATCTTTGCTGCATCTTTGCTGGTCCAGGGACCCCCAGGGCTACTTGAGGGGGTCCCAGGGAGTCCCCAGCAAAATTTGTTATAGCATCAAAAAAGAATTAACCTCTTTAACCCTTTTTATTTATTTATTTTATTTTTTGAAACATTAATAGCACAAATCCTGTATGGGGGTACTGGCACAAAATGTTTTCTGATGAGGGTTCACGGCTAAATACATATTATTTTGGGGGTCCATGACATGCAAAAGTTTGAGAACCACTGCTGTAGAGGACGATTCAAATCATCAATGCACAGCAGTCATGAATAAACAGTAGCCCAGTATAGGCAGGGTCATTGTCAGCTCAGTAACACATTGCTGTAGTTCTGTGTAGCGTGTAAATTATGTGTAGGGGAACATCCACTCTACCATCAAACCCTCTGCCTGATTTGACTTGGCTTGCAACAATGCACAGTGAGTTTGTCATGTTCTCTGGTAATCCCCAGGATGTCACACTTGTGTTGTGCATCGCACATGTCAGAATCAGAGCTCCTCAACAGAGTGAAGCTTTAATTCTCTCAGCTTGTCATGAATCTCCAGATGGAAGCTTCCCAAGGTTGTTTTCAGACATTTGTTTGTTTCCTTGTTTATTTATTAGTGTTAACATCGGAGAGCCTCAAGAGGACAGTAGCCAGCTGTTGCATTTTGACTTCACTCCAATGAGACTGGGAGATCATTATCCTCCTGCTTAGCTGTCAGTGCCTCTGTGTGTGTGTGTGTGTGTGTGTGTGTGTGTGTGTGTGTGTGTGTGTGTGTGTGTGTGTGTGTGTGTGTGTGTGTGTGCGTGTGCGTGTGCGTGTGTGTGTGTGTGTGTGTGTGTGTGTGTGTTTCTCTCTGGCTCTCACTGTCCCCCTCTCTCTTTCCTGCTGCCCAACTCTGGAGGAATGTTAAAAATGTTATATTCCACGTCCACTTAGAGGAAGCACTTCTTCTCTCTGGCCTTCACACTCCTCTTTGACCCCAAGGACAAATCACTTACTGCATTTGTGAAACTTCATGAAAGCTTTCGGACAATATCCAGAGAAAATCGATGTTGCATTATTAAACAGGGGTTGATAGTTCTTATCCAAATCAGAATTGAGATTATTCTGCACTAACTCTACTCTCACCGAATAGAAATTAGTTATGAGTTACTTTTCCATGCATTTTTATGAGTCATATCCCTGACTTCACGTTCTCTTAATTATTGCACTGCTAATTTGGTGTTGTTTAAAATCTGTTCTGCTCACATATTAACCCATATTGATACTTAACAAACTGCATCAAAATATTATCACCCAAAATGTACAATAGATATATAGGGTTTAGTGGCAAAAGTCCCAACAAAAATTCAGTCCAAAATATTAAAAGTAAGAGATATGACACTTCGCATGCACACGCACACGCACACGCACACCACAGTCTCACCTGCCCGTTCTTCTTCAGGTCAGCCCACATGCTGGTGCCATCACCCCCCCTCATCAGGACGTGGTAGGTGAAGTAGTAGATGCCCGGCAGAGGGCAGGTGAACTTTCCAGTACTTGGCTCATAGTAGTTCCCTACATTGGTGACGACATCATCAAACTTCAGCACTTCACTTCCTTCATGCTGTTTCCGGAGGCCAGCGTAGAAGGCAATTTTGGGACTGTAGAAGGAGGGCACATAGCCGCCCGGCCCGGGCCCCGGGGGGCCTGGTGGGCCGGGTTTCCCAGGCTCTCCGGGAGGGCCCCTGGGCCCGGCGGGCCCAGGAAGTCCGGGGGTCCCGCGGAACCCGGGCTTGCCCCTTCGTCCTGCGAAGTCCGGGGGCTGAGGGGAGACGGAAGACAGCTCTCCCTGTGGGGGGGTGAACGTGTCGCACACCATCTTGCAGCTGCCGAGCATCTCGTAATGGCTGCCCCCTCCTCCGGACCCTCCCCCTTTCGTGGTGTGGACCAATAAGGGGATAGCCACCAGTAGAACCAGTACCATGGCCACGCCAACTCCAGCGCCAATGACACGTTTCTTGCGGCTTAGCCGGGAGGCAGCCAGCGTGAGGAAGTCCTCCTCCCCCTTGGCTGGGATGGTTGTGCCAGCCAGACTGAACTCTGGGTAGGCAATAACTAAGCAACTGAAGTGGTGGGTGATGGCGTGGGGTCAAAAAGGAAAGGCACCACTAGGGATGCGCCAGGCAGGTCTCAAGCTAAAGTCAGTAAAAAAGTAAATTGAGGTGAGTGAGACACAGGTTTTTCCATTCCTCTGTGTTCAATGCACTCAGTTTGTCCATAGGGTTAGCGTATTGGTTTTGGCGTGATTTCTCTAGGCTAACCCTAACAATATTTATTTGTTTGTGGTTTCTTAAAAGTTTGAAGGCCTTAAACATGACATGAATTTATAAATCAAAGACTTGTTTGTAGTTTGTTTTTTCACGGACACAACAGGTGAAATGTTGATTCCCCAATCAAGATCTATTTTTATTTTCTTCTGGCTGTGTAATAGCACAAGCTCCACTGAGTATCTTTCACTTGCTCAGGCAGAGAGCTGTCAGGTGGGGTCTACAGAACTCCCACAGGAGTCCATCTCACCCACCACGCAATGAGGAGGGGGCTGAACTGTCTGTCCAATAATGAGAGAGAAATTGTCAAATCTCTGGTCTTTTCTTTTCACCTCCTTGCTTGTGTTTATGTTCAAGGACTCATCCGTCTCTGCTTATTGTTTGGAGAGCGTTAATTCGATATCTCTCTGACTCCTTAATTCCACTTACGGGGGGTTTTATGGCATAAAAATCTACACTCTGACCAGAAAGGACAGAGAAAATTATGACTGTGTGCATTCCATTTGAGGAGCAGACAATCTTGTTGTATTGGTTTTGATGAAACGTGGAACATCTCAAATCACTGCCTCAATGCATGGAGTAATCTGAAGGAAAAGGGAAGACATGCACACGCACACACAAAAACACACAATCACAAAATCAGCATTGATGATAGGCTACTAACAAAATCAGATCCATTTATTTTTGTATTCAGTTAATAAATTATCCATAAAGATTTTATCATCAAATATCTACTTATTGAATTGATTGCATACATTGGAAATGTATTCAATTAAAGTGATATAATCCAAATTATATATAAAAAAAACATTTACATTCAGTATTATAAACTTCTATTTTACCCTAACAACTAACCCTTAATTGAAAGGATTAGCACTCGTAATTTGTCATCATCATCATCATCATCATCATCATCATCATCATCATTATTAGGCTATTGTCTGTGTTGGAGTGCGGTTCATAGACCATTAAGTTAAATACCTATGCCTAATTAAAACATTTAAATCACTTAAATGTAATGCACTCAAAATTGTAAGACAATTTAAATACTTTATTTGAATTTACTGAGTTTAACATGCAAAGATAGTTGCAAGATTAGAAACAACGACTTTCTTATAGGCTATAGCCTATTTAACTTTACCTTTTTTTCCATAACAAAATAAAAAAAAGAATACAAAGACTTACCAGTTAATTTCTTCTGCTCAGTGATCTTATTCGTGGACATACATGCAGGTTTTAAATGCCCCGGGAATGTTTGTTCTTGTAGCCTACAGAGAAAAATCCTTTATGACTGTCACGGTCAAGTTGCGCTACTGTACGTAACAAATCTGTTAACGAAAAAAAATGTATCCGGTTATTTTTTGTATCTTCCAGCCGAGTCTTGCATAGGTATGATGACATGTCCGTATACGACAAATAAACATGCGGTCACTTAAACAGCCTTAATTGTCCAAGCAGCAACGTTGACGGAAATCCCGTGTAATATAGCCTTTAAAATTAAAATATCATTCTCCGCGTCCTTGTGAACTTTGACGTATTCTAACGAGTACTTTTATGGAGTTTCGCGGTCCTAACATCATGCTGGGAGCGACTTGATCGCCACCAGCAACAGTTCTCTCACTTGTTGTAGGATCTGTTCTTCTCTCCTCAGCATCTTCTCTCCCGCCCTCCCTTCAGTTCTCTGCGCACACACACACACACACACACACACACACACACACACACACACACACACACACACACACACACACACACACACACACACACACACACACACACACACACACACACACACACACACACACCGTCCCATCCTATGATCCTATGACCGTGACCTTTTCACAAATCAACGGACTAAACCTCCTACAGCCTAGTTTAATCAACACCCCCCCTACCCCCCGCCCCGTTTTTCCCAAATACTTAAGATTTGTTTATGAGCAGTGTAGTGGTGGAAAAAGTAGCCTATAGGCTACTAAATGTTTCTACTTAAGTAAAAGTACCAATACTGCAATGTAGAAATACTCTGTTACAGTAAAAGTTTAGTAATCAAAATTTACTTGAGTAAAAGTACAAAAGTATTGGCATCAAAATGTACTTAAAGTACAAAAAGTAAAAGTACTCATTATGCGAATGTCCCATTTCAAGTTTTCTGTGTAAAACTCTTTTGAATATAGCCCATCTACAAGCTCACAACGCGTCACATCACGACATATTGTGAGCTTGTAAATTGTCTATTTTCAAATAGCCAAAATATATATAGAGCTTAAGTGATAATGTGTATTTAGTAATAAAAATAAAAAATCTTCAAAGAAACTAAAGTTTTCAAATAATTGTTGTGGAGTAAAAGAATAATATTTGACTCTGAGATAGTGGAGTAGAAGTAAAAGTAGCCACTGAAAATCTGAAGTATACTCCAGCAAAGTAAAATGACCTCTAAATTGTACTTAAGTACAGTACTTGAGTAAATGTACTTAGTTACTTTACACCACTGTTTATGAGTGGCATTAAACTGCGTAGGTCTATCTCGGGATTTAC
This sequence comes from Gymnoscopelus microlampas, assembly GCF_963454915.1. NCBI lineage: Eukaryota > Metazoa > Chordata > Actinopteri > Myctophiformes > Myctophidae > Gymnoscopelus > Gymnoscopelus microlampas. The sequence goes on from NC_139944.1 coordinate 12,425,157, forward strand.
ATAATTGTTTTTCGAATTTAGAGTAGGGCTAGGCCTAAATTAGACTACTACGAGACACTGGATAATGTGGAATTGTAGCCTGCATGGGCAAACAATTAAGAGCTTGGATTAAATGTTGCTTTCGGTGTTGTTCAGTCGAATCTTCAATGTCAGATGAAGACATATTGAATCACACCGATAGGCTACTGATTTGAGACGGACAGACATCATGCAGCCTGACAAAGTGAGAGTAGAGGTTGAGAAGGCGTGGTGTTTTCAGTGTGGTTGTCATTGTCAATGTCTATGTTTACCAGGCAGCTTTCAGACCTCATTAGTGGTGAAAGACACAATGCAACTGACAACCTCTCTCTCTCTCTCTCTCTCTCTCTCTCCTCTCTCTCTCTCTCTCTCTCTCTCTCTCTCTCTCTCTCTCTCTATCTCTCTCTCTCTCTGCCTACTTTCTTCACATTCATTGCAGTCATCTTCATTGCATTTCAACCATATTATCCAAGTTTTAATATAATGATTTCAACCTCAAAATTGTCTATCTACACTACTCCATTCATAGCTGGATGTTTTGTAAATATTCACCAGTTTATGAACAAAGCATCAGCTATCATCAGCATATGTCAAATACATTTTAAACGTGCCTTAAATGTTGATTATTTATTTGATTATACAGTTTTGGGGGCATTTAGGTGCAAGTATAAGCAAACTGTTTCAGTCCTTTGTGGCAAGTAGGCTACACTACTTGGATGTACTGTCAGCTGTCTCTTTATTTATTCATCTCCCAACTTTACAGAGCATGGAGAGTGTAGCAGATATTGAATATGGATCAATAGATCACTCCCCAGGATGCATACTGTCAACCGGCTCAGCCCGCAGGCAGACGGCAAGCCTCTGGTCACATTTGCATTTGGAGAAAATAACTGCTGCTTGTCAGAAAGTCTGCCTTGCAGAAATTGGTAGATTAAAGTTCAAGCAAAAGAGTATTCTGAATTTTGCATGTGTTTGTCTTTTAATATATATATGTATATATATACATATATATATATATATATATATATATATATATACTGTATAATATCTGCTTGCACGTTATTGCATATTGTTATATTGTGCCTGTTCGTGTGTGAGCAAGCTCATGTGTGTGCTCGTGTGGCTTAATTTACATGTAGGCTATATAACACTGCTGACTCTGAGCCCTCTTACGTTTAAATTATTATCGCCAACAGGGGAGGACAGTTTAGAGAGAATGAGGTTTTTAGAGCCCTATAAAATATTAATCAAGTCGATGAATATATAACCCTTGATATACAGTAGTAATATCCATCTATGAGCATCTGTATTTCCTGTTACATTTATGTGTGAGCAGAACTGCATACTATCATCCTTGCCATCTCTGTAACTTATGTTTAGGTGGAAAAAATTAAAAATGTTATAACGAAATGTTTTAGTATTAATGCACAGCTTGCCTTTACTTGCAGTAAGCTAAATTATTCCCCCAAAACATATTTTCGTCATATGTTCTATGCCCAATTAAGTGCTATAGGCTAGACCTTGTCTTCTTACGCACCCGGTCTGTAACATATCTCACCCGTTCGGCTGACCTTCACATGTCTGAGTTACTGTGTCGTAATGATTGATACATTGGCCTTACAGCGAGGCGTAAGGATGGAAGAAGGTTGCTGGGTTAAGTCCCATGTGGAGCAAAGCTGTTGTTCATTTACATGGAGGTCCGCTGACCCGGCCACATACAAAAGCTATTGAATCAAGCCCAAGAGAATGTGAATGTGAACGCATATACTGCAGATTATGTTTGCAATCGCAATAAAAACAGCTTTGTCTGCATGGGTAATTAGACTGGGTATAAATGGATAACGAGTTCCATCACACAGAATGAGTCATCCCCCATGTATTAATCATAATGCACTTATATGGAGTACAGTATATAGATAAAGGTAATCATCGAGCTGGAGGTCCTTTATAGAGCAGTTATTATAGAGCAGACAGTAAACCAATCGGGCCATGAGCAGTGAGGCAACATGTGATCAGAGAGGTTACCACCCTATTAACCAGTATAGGGCAAGGGGAGAGGATCTCAGGAGAACTATCTGCACAGCAATGCGCAACAGTGTACCAAATCAATGACTGTGGAAAGGGCTTAACCTGACCCAAAAGCTCATAGGTCACAGACAGAATGAGAGAGCAGGAGGGAGACATTGAGAAACATGGGGAAAGATGGAGGTAGTGAGGGTAATTGAAATATGTCATGCATTCATGTTGTCAGTGTATAACATGGCACTGTGTGTGTGTGTGTGTGTGTGTGTGTGTGTGTGTGTGTGTGTGTGTGTGTGTGTGTGTGTGTGTGTGTGTGTGTGTGTGTGTGTGTGTGTGTGTGTGTGTGTGTGCGCGTGTGTGCGTGCGTGCGTGCGTGCGTGCGTGCGTGCGTGCGTGCGTGCGTGCGTGCGTGCGTGCGTGCGTGTTTGTGCATGTGTATGTGGTTGTGCAATTGTGTGTGTATGTGTGTGTGTGTGTGTGTGTGTGTGTGTGTGTGTGTGTGCGTGCGTGCGTGCGTGCGTGCGTGCGTGCGTGCGTGCGTGCGTGCGTGCGTGCGTGTTTGTGCGTGTGTGTGTGTGTGTGTGTGTGTGTGTGTGTGTGTGTGTGTGTGTGTGTGTGTGTGTGTCAGTCTGCATGCATACCTCACGCACACATCTGCACATGTTGCTCTGCCTGTGTGCAGATCTGATTATGGTCCTTGATTGCAAGTGACAGTGTGCAGATTGAGTTGCACAGCCTCTCTAATTCTCTCTATTAATGAGTAACGCTCCACACTGCTGCCCCGGACCCCATCTATTAATCACAATTTGTCATCTGTCCTGTGCTCTCCACATTCTCCCTCCCTTCCTCTCCTTCCATCCCCTCTTCCCTCCTGGTTGCAAGCCCTCCCACCCCCCACCCCCTGGCCCTTATTCACCGGTCCATCTCATCCTCACTTCTCCATTCTCCTTGCATATTCCCTGCACCCTGCACATTCACTTCACCCTGCATATTCCCTGCACCCTGCACATTCACTTCACCCTGCATATTCCCTGCACCCTGCACATTCACTTCACCATGCATATTCCATGCAACCTGCACCCAGCTGTTCATTCCCTGCACCCTGCACTGTGCTTTTATAGCCTTCCCTGCACCCTGCATATTACTGCACCAGTGGTTCTCAGCCTTGTCTGGATCAGGGCCCACTTGAAAATCTCGAAAGTGTTCGCGGCCCACCCACCGGACCACTTAAGAGGCTTAAGAGGTGAGATGGGTCGGGCGTGCTCATTATTTTAATGATCGATAAATCTATAGTGTTCTGGCATGGCTCAAAGGAACTAACATAGTACACTTTATAACTTCCTATTCATCGGTATCACAATAAAAAACTAATTTTCCCATTCAGAAAACATTCTATCGTCATTCAAATCTTTGCACGTTGCCAATTATTTGGGGGCCCACTTGCAATATCGACCCACCAGTGGGTCCCGGCCCACAGGTTGGGAATTGCTGCTCTGCACCCTGCATATTCCCTGCACTCATACTCCTCCTCTTTGGCCTGCTTCTCTTCAGCCTGTGTGTGTCGTATACGTACACTCTTTGTACTCATCCCTGTGCTCCCTTTTCACCACTGCATGGTCAAGCATACTGAGAGGCAGCCAAACCCCCAAGTTTCACATTCTCATTCTGTTGACACCCCAAGGTTAAGTAAGCCCCTCTCATCAGTGTCACATTGATTTTTTTCACACAAATTCATACGTATTTTTAAAAAAAAGAAAAAAGGATGAAACATGTATTTATAAATCACATGCCTTGAGATCTCTGCACACAGCAAGACATTATTGCAGGTACATTTGTCCTTGACTTAGTTTTGCCAAGAGGATGGTTTGATGTGTTTTGATACAACATTGATGCATGTAGAGCATGGGTCTTCAACATGGGGTCTGGGACCCATGGGAGGTTCTTTTTTTTTTTACATAAACAACTAGCATCCCTATTCTGAGGGGAACATTCACAGACAAGCAGATAGCTCACGACGTCTACAAGTGAGCTTGTAAATCGGCTATTTTCGGCAAAGAGATTGGTGTAGACTAGAGGGGAAAAAAGAGCAGACCAAGTATACAGAGCCAAAAGTCAAGTTTAAGTGGTTAAATATCTGTAAATACACAGTAGCATGAATCCAGCATAATACGTTGGATTCATTTCTATTAATATTATTAATAGAAAAGATGCTGTGTAACCAACCAAAAAAAATTAAGCAAGTCTATGAAGCGACCCATGAAATTAAAAAGTTGAATCTGCAACCCAATTTTGTTCAGACTGTATGTCTCATGAGTAGGCTACATCAATACAGAACGCAAATAAATATGCAGCAACAAAGTGACAAAACTTGTATTTGGAACAAGATGTTTTTGTTTATTCATCAAGGCCCCCCTGTGTGCAAAGGCCTTTAGAGTTAAATTAACACTCAGGACAGGATGTAGAGTGTATTAGGAGGATATGGTGACTTGAAAGAGACTGTACAGTTCATTATTCATTGATCAAAAGTAGAATCAGCCACTAGTGGCTAATTCTCTTGAGAGTGATTGGTTGAGATCCCCCCCCCCACACACACACACGCAAGCACGCAAGCACGCACGCACGCACGCACGCACGCACGCACGCACACACACACACACACACACACACACGCACACACACACACACACACACACACACTCACCACCACATTAAAGACGCACTGAAGTGACATTTTCGGTCATTTTATTTTGAAGGTTCAGCCCGAAACGTCGGCTCAACGACTCTAAACCAATCAGAAGGTCCCATCCCTTCAGGCTATGGGACGTTGGATCTCAATCACTTCAGCCGTGCTGGCACACGGCTAGTGTTTGTTTACAAGTGAGAGAGAGACGGCCAGTGAAGCACGTTTGCTACTACCTGGCTTATTTCTAACCTATAATGTTTTCAGATACATATTTTAGTGTGCAGATGAAGTTTAAAATGAGTAATACACTCATCTTCAATGAGATTCAAAACGGAGTATCTCTGTCATTAAAATCAGCTGTGTTTGAAGAACGTGCAGCTATGGGAATCAAACAGGTGCATGTAATCAAGATTCATTTATATTCGTGAAGGCTGTATTATGTCATCACGCAGCACGTTTTCGTTTACAGGAAGTAATTAAGATTGGTTTTTTAGGGACTTTAGATGTAAAAATACACAAAAATGGGTTTTTTTCATTTTTTTTGGCATCTATTGTTAGGTATGCCCATATGATGACCACGGATATGCTCTAAAAGTGTGAAAAACATATTTTTCATTTCACTACACCTTTAAGCATTAATTAACGCTCTTGTCTTTCCCAACAACCCGCTGCTCCCCGCAGGAAACCTGCTCTCTTCAACAGGAACCACAGAGGGAGAATCAGGTTGAACAAGGCACACCTGTGCAGCTAGGTCAGAAAAAAAGAAAAAAGAAAAATTATTATTATGTAAAATAAATCATGGGCAAGAGATGAGGGAGTTTTAACGCAGAGGTTTTCAAACCTTTTCATGCCAAGGACCCCAAAATAAAGAAATATATTTGGCCCCCATCCTATTTTGTGCCCTGTGACGGCCTCTTGGCCTTAGATCTGTGTCTATGAGTTCCATGGGCTCCCCTCATCAGTGGAGATTACTGCACACCTGGGTGGGGTGATAGCTTACCCTATATAATGGGGCCTGAGCCCTCACTTTGTCTCTCCATCTGGTTTGGTTTGGTTGCTTTGAGTTGCTATCAGTTGCTTTGAGTTTCTTTGGGTTGCTTTGGTTGTTTTGGGTTGTTTGGTTATTTTGGATTTTGTTCTCACAATACTTTATCAAGTTTATGCCTTTTACTTTACTTACTATTTCTTATTCTAAATAAACTTACTTCTTTAATAAGTCATGTGTGGTCTCCATTTTGTCTGCCTTTAATCCAAGTCATGACAGCCCCCCATACAAGATTTGTGTTAAATGTTTAAAAAATAAATCACAATTGTTCTCTTAAAAATAGCTGATCTACAAGCTCACAACGTTGGAGCCAATCCCCGGAGGTAGAGGTCCAAAGACTTTTGCCGAGTTATGAACCTGCAGGAATAAACTTCCATCCAAATGCATTAGATTCAAACATGGATGTCCACCGAGGATATCTGTGAGGTAAAGATTTATCTAACTTTTATTTGCAAATGCCAGGCATGAAATAAGCTGTCCCCAAGGAGAGAGGCTGTGCACATGCACTAATTTCCACGCACGCACACACACGCGCACGCGCACACACTCATCACCACACCAGTGGAGGAAAAGTGTGTTGTGAATAATTTAGCAGTGGTGTTCCTCTCTCTGCTCAGAGGTCACGACCTCTTTAAATGATGACAGGAGATGGATCTGCTAACCTCCTCCCAGTGGTTCCCAGTCTTATTTACTGGGACGGGACGGGACGGGACGGGACGGGGGAGGACGAGGCTGGATGCCAGATTCATACCTCCTTACAGTAGGCTAAACAAAACACAGCTCTCTCTTTTCCAGTTTTCAAACAGTTATTTCCTTGTTGGAAATAACAGTGCAATGGAGTTGAGTTCAAGATAGAGCAGAATGCAGAAGAAAAAAAATAAGGACAAACAAAGGGAACACAGCAACCCGTGACGAGGGACAGAGAGACAGCCGGGGTGGAGGGGAGAGCGAGGGATCATCCAGTAAGGATGACAGGAGCAACGGAGAGAGGAGAGAGAAAGGAGGGAGGGAGAGTGAAGCGAGACATCAATGACCCTCTTTTAGCTCTTAAACCAATGCTGTCCACGCCATCGCATCACTCAGAGACAAGACCACCCCCCCTACACCCCACTACTGCGACATGAACATGACAGCAGCTGTCTCGTGCACAGGACGATGTTCACCAACGCTTGTACGTGCACATGCACAATTTCGCACATTCACGTGATGTCATCTGTAAAATCATAAGGTAAAATCTTTGTTTTACTTTGAGAAAGCCATTTCCATATGGTATGAAAATTGAATTGCACTGACTTGAAACTGGCTTGAGATACTGTAGGTAATCAACACACAAATATGTGACTCGCGCAAATAGATCCAATCATGCGGTTTACAGGTCAAAAATGTATTATTGTTAACTTCATTCAACCTAAAAGTCAAAGCTGGAATGGATATGTAATTACAAAAATATCAAGTCATGTTTAGTCCTCCATTATTTCACAGTGGAGACAAGTCCAAATAAAAGGAAAGTAACCACAAAATGAATTTTAAATGATCCTAGTTTGAAATCAAAAGCATCTAGTAAATACACCATTATTAATGTGTTGGGTGAAGTATTATATATGAATTCAAAGGATTTTTTTATTTGTTTTTAATGAGAAATCCTTTAATTTCTCAGACCTTTAACTTATAGAAAATCATACTTCTATCTTTATATATTGAAATTGGTTAATGAGAGGGTGGGTGGGTGGGAGGACCACGGCGTCACTCTGACTCAGACATAACCATGAACAAACCCAATATGCCCATGTATAGGCAGGACCACAGCCACGTCACTATGACTCAGACATAACCATAAACAAACCCAATATACCCATGTATAGGCAGGACCACAGCCACGTCACTATGACTCAGACATAACCATAAGCAAACCCGATTTGCCCATACAGTATGTAGGCATGTCACTATGACTCAGACATAACCATAAACAAACCCGACCGCTATGCCCATATATGGTCATGTGCATATATGGGACCAACCGACTCGGCACCCCATTGGCAAGGATTCAAGAGAGTGCGGTGCCTGCCGTCGAGTAGTTCAGATGCGGTTGTCCAGAACTGCCGATCCGACCGATATGCCCATACAGCATATGGGCTTGCCAATATACAGGAATATACTGATGACAACAGGGATCTCCATATATGGGAATAAAAGGGACAAGGACTGACAGATACAGAGATCTCCATATATGGGCACCTTTGAAAAGTGTAGCCAAACAGGTTCCCTGAAGAATGATTTATGAAGGAAATTTGAACGTAAAATCACGCAAAAATGTGCCAGCGCTGACAGTGTTACTTTAAGAAAATCTAAACCAACACAAAATAAAAAAATAAGCCTTTAATGTGCAAATTGTCTATGTTTATGTATGATTTATGGCCGTAGCTGTGAAAAGACAATGACATTCTGTATCGATTGTGTTCCCGTTTAGAACATAGAAACCAACATTGTATACTTTAAGTTCTTATTTATTGGTATCACCATGAAAACACATTTCTCAAGGTTTTAAAGGAAAAAATTCAATGTCATATTTCAGTTTCAGTTATATTATCAGAGATCTTAGTGTTTTGCCAATTATTTGGGAGTCCACTTGCAATATCCTCAAGGCCCATCAGTGGGGCCCAGCCCACAGGTTGAGAATCGCTGTTACAGTAAGCCATGCTCGACGATGTCATGGGAAAAGGCAGTAATTGGACACCACGTTTGCATACTATCATAAAATACCAGTGGTACATTGTTAATTCAAATGGATATCTTTTCCCTCCGCACTGTGATTTCCAACCAAAAAACCTGTAATGACTTGCACGCACAGACACACACACACGCACGCACGCACGCACGCACGCACGCACACACACACACACACACGCACGCACACACACACACACACACACACACACACACACACACACACACACACACGCACGCATGCACGCACACACACACATACATATACACACATACACACACTGATCTATCCATCTGTGTCCTTAACATGCTGCCACAGCCTGTCTGGTGCTGCTGGGTAAACAAGAGCCCTGGACACAATTACAGTAACAAACCTCTCCCCCGCAATCGTTTTTTTTATTTCTCTCCCACACAGTCTCGCCCAGTCTCCATTCCTCTCGCACCTCCATCTTTACTTTTTGTCATGTCTCTCTCTGTGTCCACGCACCACCAGTGAGTTGGCCTCATTTGTTTTTATCTGTCTCACTAACAACCGCTCATTTAGCCTCTGCTTGGAGAGGGCAAGTTAGAAACAATTCTAGACATTTCTCATACACAAACTATATAATGGCTGAGAAACAATTGAAGGGAATTCAAGAAATGAATATATGAAACTAATGTAAAGCGGGTGACTGCATTTGTTTCACCCTGTGAAGTTACCTTATTTGGAGATCTGTTTTTTCCCAAATCACAGAAGCACTGTAAGCTGCTAATAAATGGTGACTTGTCAGTTACTGCCAGCTTTATCGTCAGATGCAGCTAATGTACCGGTATTGAATCTTGGTTAATGTTTGGTAAAAGTGTGTTTATTGGCTCTTCAAACAGTGTATTTTGATACAGTAGATCATCACTATCATTCATGTTCATATACACTATACAATTCTGTGTTTATCTAACTCAATTGACTGGGTACACAATTGTTCATCTTCATGCTGTCTGACCCCCACAGGTTCACGTTCTTTGTTGCTACTGTGTAAAGCCTATCTGTACTTTTAAGAACTATATCCTTAAGAGGGTTGGAGCTCATTTTGTCTAAAGGGTGTGGAGGGGGTTGAAAGATCGGTAGAAACAGTGGAGACAAGAGAGCCATGGATTTTAAGGATATATCGAAGGCGCTTACAGCGTGACTTATTATGCTCCGCATTCATAGGCAACACAGTAAATCTCAGTTGACCAAAGTTACTCCCTCTCTCCTTTTCTCTCCATCTGTCTTCCTCAGAGGGTGTCTTCCACCATAACTCTTTGTCTTCTTCTCTTTTTGCAGCATAATGAGTTTGCATTATGGTAACTTTGTTTCCGGAATGTGCCTTATCATTATCATTATCATTTAGTCACTCCCTCTCCCTCCCTCTCTCTCTCTTTCTCGTTTTCTCAGATATGGTCATTCAACAGAAATCAGAGCAAGGCAATCCAATGTCTAGTGTCAAATTTATTTTCAAATCTGCTGCATCATGTAGCAAAACATAATATGATTAGAGGCAACTGATAAATAAAAAAATAGGAGATTATGCTTTTTACCCGGAATATCAAACACAGACTCCATTCTTAAGGTTAGAATTTGCTGGTCCACTTGCACAGAAAGAAAATACACAAGGTGATGACAGGGTGGCATTAAGATATTCTCTGGAGGTACACTTAACATGTCACAGATTTTAAGACATTCTTATCAATAACTATAACCATGACAACAGGACCATGATTCCCACATGATGGTAACATTATTAAACTGGAAAAGGATGTTCAGGCCTTTGTTACTTTATTGGCTCGGAGACTCATTCTAATTAGTTGGAAATCACCTACTTCCCCCTCTCACACTCATTGGATAAGAGACATCTTGTATTGTCTAAAACTAGAAAAGATAAGATTCTCATTGAATGGCTCCTCCAGTAGGTTTGGGAAGGTATGGGGTCCATTCTTTCAATTTGTCCGGAATTTGAATCCATCTCTGGTCAGGGATACGGATATGTGAGGTCTGGTGGATCATTGATATGCTGGGTTTGCTGTGGCGGGGGTGTTGGGCTGTATAGCGGATTTTAAACGTGACATGGATATGTATTGTTTGACTGATGTATCTGTTCTAGTTTTGTTTTTGTTTTGTCTTGTTCGGTCTGTGTTTGCTTTATATAATTTGTATATGTATATATTTTTTATTTTTTGTACCTGTCCTTTATGTCTTGGGGTGATAATTCGATGTGATTATTGATCTTTTGTATTTTATTGGTTGCACTAAGGAGCTTTTTTATGCACCTGATCATATGCATTTAATGCTGAATCCTGCTGTGAAAACCCCAATAAACAAAGTAAAAAAAAAAATAATAATAAATGATGGTAACATTATTATGACTTCTGGTGAAGGTTGGCTCATATGAGTGATGGGTTGGCGGTTAGGTGTCCTTCTGATGACGTCACTGCCATCCAGCCACAGCGACTCTGCTTCATCCCCTAGGACAGTGGTTCTCAACCTGTGGGTCAGGACCCCCAGGGAGGTCACCAAATGAATTTGGCGTGGGGGTGGGTGTGGGTGTGGGGGGGAAGGGGGGGGTCCAGATGATTAGCTTAATGTGCAACATTGTTTTATCACTCAGCAGTACAAAAAAAACATACACAGTATAAGGGTATCTGCACATTTCTAAAGTTAGAATTTAGGGACCTTTATGACATTGTTAATACAGCTAAAAAAATCAAATCAAAACATTACAATAATACCTGAGAAACGATATTGTCTGAGAAAGAGGCAAACCTTTTGAAAATAGCCGATCTACGTGCATCACAACAACGCATCGAAACTAAATGTAATGTCTCAACTCCTACATACAGGTGCTTCTCAGGGTGGGGGGTCGCCAGTTCAAATATGATTATATTGTGGATCGCAGCCTGAAAAGGTTGAGAACCACTGACCTGGGAAATTGAAGTCCGCGCGACCTTAGCACGGTAAACAATTTCTACTATCGAATATTGTTTGACATATCAAGAGGCCTTAGACATCAACAAGTCACAGACAGCCACGGCAGAAGGTCTCGCCAGAAACCTGTGGGCTCCCAAATACAAGCGCACAGACATTTTTAACCATATTCACACATATAGATGAAAGATAGCATCAAAATCAGATCTGGCAGCAACTTTAAACATTAGGCAAAGGTGGGGAACTGCCTTCGGCCTCCAATGGCTATAGGGCTCCCAAGGGATTAATACAAATACAAATTAAATATACATCTGCAGTATGTATTTTGCCCACTAGCAGCAGGGCTCTAAGGATGGTAATGTCTGGCAGAAAGGGCAGAAAAAGAGGAAGAAGAGGAAGAGGATCAAGTTTATTTCCAACCACCGAAAAAGTACTATTTTCTCCAAAGACCAAACTTGTTGGAGGAGTGCTGCTACAGCCACAGCTGATAGCACTATACTATGCCAGCACTGCTACAACTAGAAGACGATGAGAATTGATATTGACGGGGTCATACTGTACCTGTCCTTGACTGGCTACATGCACTTGTTGAAATTAGGCTCTTTTAGCACCTACTGTGCCTGCACTGCTAGGTACTTTTAGAATCAGATAGGAGCTGAATTATTCATGACTGGTCTAGCTCCATCCACTGTGTTTTAAATATTGGCTGTAGATCATGAAGCCATGAATCATTCATTGCTGGTAATTAAACTTTGCTGTTAATTAACCCTTATCCTCTCCGAGTAATATGGAGGATAATGGCTGCTCCCTGACCTGACCTCACAAACCACTCTGTCTCTTACCATGAAAACATCCTTTACTGTAAGCAGACAGTGATATACCTCACTGGTGTGCAGTCAATGAGGTACAGTATGTACTGTATGTGTATTTTGGATAGGAAAGGTTAGGTCTATGTGTGGATTATTCAAAGTCTTATTTGACAGAATATCAAGCTTGTATCACTCTTTATCAAGCTTTGGCCACTCATTTGTTCTTAAATTAAATTAACATGTGTTGACATCACTTTCCATATTACAGTACTGTATAAGTGTATACACTGAATACAACACATTCTCCACATTCTCCACACACGTGTGTGTGTGTGTGTGTGTGTGTGTGTGTGTGTGTGTGTGTGTGTGTGTGTGTGTGTGTGTGTGTGTGTGTGTGTGTGTGTGTGTGTGTGTGTGTGTGTGTGTGTGTGAGTGTGTGTGTGTGTGTGTGTGTGTGTGTGTGTGTGTGTGTGTGTGTGTGTGTGTGTGTGTGTGTGTGTGTGTGTGTGTGTGTGTGTGTGTGTGTAATTGCCGTGACGAGACAAGATGTTGAGGACTCACTAGTGCGTGTCGTCAGAGTGCTTGAACGCTCCACGGACGGCCCAGAGAGAGGAGGGATGAAGGAGAGACAGAAGGGGGTAGAGAGAGAGATGGGAGGGAAAGAAAGGAATAATGATGAAGGAGCACGTTGGCAAAAATATAAACTGTTACGAAAACACTTACAAAGACATGAGAGTCGATTTGGTGTGATGTTACATGTGTGTTTAGGTGTTTGAAAGGGCAAGTTCTATTGGCCGGGGAGCCTTTGATTGAGCTGGCCAGCATATACACAGTAAAATTCTGATAGTTAATTTGACTCGAAATGCAAAACACTGCAAATTTACTGTGCAGTGTTTCTTTTGTCCTACAGATTTGAACTGTATGCATCGCTCTTTCTCTCAATGTCCTTTTCTGGACTCCCCCCTCTCGGTGTGTGTGCGTGCGTGCGTGCGTGCGTGCGTGCGTGCGTGCGTGCGTGCGTGCGCGTGCGTGCGTGAGTGTTTGTGTGTTTTGTTCATCTACAGTATGAGAAAGAAACAAGGGTAAAAGAAAGAGAGGATTGGAATGGGAAGGAGAGAGGGTGCCTCAGAGGACCCCTTGATGTCCTGTCAAGTGAGGAGCTTTTTTTAATTCCATGTGCCAACTATAACGCAACAAGAGAATGAGATGGACATACTTTGATACAGTCTATGCGCATGCCTTTATTTGTGCCTCTCTTTCTCCTAGTTCATCATATCATGCTTAATAGAGACATAAATAGTATGCCCAAACATTCAGCACGACACACACACTGACACCGCCTATATTCCTTTGACCGGAGCTGTGAATCATGCTCCCTCAGGTCTTTAACTGCAACCTATAACCCAACAAGCTTGCTCTATCTTTCCTTTAACTTCCTGTCTTCTATTGTAACCTTCAACGCTCCCATGAGGAAGAGGAGTGAGGTGGAGCATCGTATTGGGAAGCTGCTTTAGCAGAGGAAATGGTGATGTGGTGGGGTTTTTTGTGTGACCAGTATGTAAGATCGTTGACAAGGGCTGGGACCGATGGCGCTAGGTGTGTGTGTGTGTGTGTGTGTGTGTGTGTGTGTGTGTGTGTGTGTGTGTGTGTGTGTGTGTGTGTGTGTGTGCGTGCGTGCGTGCGTGCGTGCGTGCGTGCGTGTGTGTGTGTGTTTGTGCGCACGTGTGCGTGCGTGTGTGTGTGTGTTTGTGCGCACGTGTGCGTGCATGCTGTGGGAGTGACAGACAGTGACGGCCCGAGTACACACCATAACCTTTAGAGTGGAGCCACAGGAGCATGACGGCCAGACTCCAAGGTAACAGAGAGAGAGAGCGAGAGAGAGAGGGAGAAAGAGGGAGAAAGAGGGAAGGAGAGGGAGGGGGTTTAGGGAGAGAGAGAGAGAGAGAGAGAGAGAGAGAGAGAGAGAGAGAGAGAGAGAGAGAGTAGAGTAGGTCGGGGTGAATAGGGGGAAGTCGACAGGAAGAGACATAGGGAGTGAACTTGTTTGTGTCATCTGCTCCGTCTGCCTGTTGTTTTCCTTTTGTCCTGTGTGCTTGCTGGAAAGTAGCTTTAGCACTGTAACAAGATAAAGATGGATAAAGCCTAATTTATACATCACTGTACAACTGCGTTGCTTGCCAAAAACCACTGAGCAACGCAGTCGTACAACGAAGTGCGTGTGTATGTGTGTGTGTGTGTGTGTGTGTGTGTGTGTGTGTGTGTGTGTGTGTGTGTGTGTGTGTGTGTGTGTGTGTGTGTGTGTGTGTGTGTGTGTGTGTGTAGAGGGGATGGTAAGTGAGCATGTTTGCATGTTTGTCAACTCGTATCCATCTGTGTGATTTATGCGGCTGTGATATTAGTGGATTCCTCCTATTCCACCATGACTTAATTAGACAGAGAAACGTAATGATTCCTCTCGTCCAGCAGTGTTGTTGCTAATTAGTATTTCTGTACCGGAAACATGAAAGGCTGACGTCTCCACCAAACCAAAAAAGTGAACAAATGATGAACATTCGCGCCTACATGTAACAAGCACACACACACACACACGCACACACACACACGCACACACACAGGCGCGTATGCGTGCGCGTACACGTACAAAGGAACACACACGTCAAATACTCCTGCATATTTTCAATTGCACACACATGCAGGACTCTTTGCAACAATTTTCTCATTAGGATTTCCATCCCGTCAATCAAGGACTGATGAATAATTCATAGATATTGGGTGTAAAAGCGAGTGTGTCCAGCTGAAGTCCCTGGTGTGAGTTTTCTAAAGCTTTATACCGTCACCGGGGGTCTCTCTGTCAATACTGTCACCCATCTAAGATCTCCTGTTCACTCCCATTGACAGGACACGTCCACCACACACACACACACACACACACACACACACACACACACACACACGCACGCACGCACGCACGCACACACACACACACACACACACACACACACACACACACACACACACACACACACACACACACACACACACACACACACACACACACACACACACACACACAGGCATAGACCTAGGCCTGTGACTATGACAGGCCCTCCTGTCTGCCTCCATCGTCTCATAGGCTTCTGAAGAGGATGGAACTGGAATGTTAAGGAACCGGGAGAAACCAAGCATACAGCTCCACTCTGGGAGGGAGGGGGGGTGTGAGACCTCATGGCTAATTTATGCTTCATCGCTCTCGACCACACTTCTCAGCGAAAGCCCTTGGATTTTCAAGTGAAAAACGTGACACGCAGCTCGTCAACAATCCAACCTTTTTGGTGAGCGACGCCGTTGTTCCACAAACATAAATTAGGCTTCATCCACATAACTCTGTGGTCACTTTCCCTCTTCTTTCCACCATCTACTCCTGTCTGAAGAGACCCCTGAGTGTGTGTGTGTGTGTGTGTGTGTGTGTGTGTGTGTGTGTGTGTGTGTGTGTGTGTGTGTGTGTGTGTGTGT
>NC_139944.1:12448411-12578411 GCF_963454915.1 Gymnoscopelus microlampas
CATGGTGATGAGTTGCCTCTTTTTCAGACATTTCAGACATAGGTGACCTTGTAAAATATATTTCTATATACATGTTTCTTTGGCAATACTGTAAGTCTTTTGAACAATATAAAAGTATATCCTGTGTCCAGCCTTCATTACTCTATACATTTATATTCTCAGCTATTTTAATTTGTATTCGTTTTTGATTAGTCTGCATTGTGTTACTTGCCATTCCTGGCATGGCAAACGATGTGTGGATGGATTTGAGTGGATGGCAGGTGACATGGGGTGGAAGTGTGTGTGTGTGTGTGTGTGTGTGTGTGTGTGTGTGTGTGTGTGTGTGTGTGTGTGTGTATATATATATATATATATATATATATATATATAGTTGTCTCTGTATTTGTAATGTAATGACTTTTTTATGTTATATGTACGCTTTGGCAATGTAAAACATATTTTATCATGCCAATAAAGCATTTGAAATTGAAATTGAATTGAGAGAGAGAGAGAGAGAGAGAGAGAGAGAGAGAGAGAGAGAGAGAGAGACAGACAGACAGACAGACAGACAGACAGACAGACAGACAGACAGACAGACAGACAGACAGACAGACAGACAGACAGACAGACAGACAGACTTGCGCATACCCACACGCACACACACTGTATCTATATTTTTTAGACTGATATCCTTTTACACTGTCCACAAAATACCTAATGAATTATCCATAAATCAACAGGCAGTTGAACAATCAAATGCAATGTAAACCTGATTAGGGGAAGGCAGTGATATTAACATTTTGATTTACATGACTGCAAATTAACACATTAATAAGCCTTATAGGAAATGTCTAATTAATTACTCACACTTTAATTGGCTATAAATGCCATCAGCATGCAGTGCGTATGTATGTGCGTGTGCAGAGTGTCTTCATTAATAATGCTACTACTGTATGATCTCGACCCGCATGAGCAAATACTGATTGCTTTTACTGTTGTTGCCTCTGCTGTAGCCGTGCTGTACTGATTATGAATGTGATTCTGTATGTGATCCTGTGTGTGTGTGTGTGTGTGTGTGTGTGTGTGTGTGTGTGTGTGTGTGTGTGTGTGTGTGTGTGTGTGTGTGTGTGTGTGTGTGTGTGTGTGTGTGTGTGTGTGTGTGTTTGTGAAACGACACCCATGCCCATGCTGATCCACAATAGCTGGTTCTGCTTTGATCAATGGGGCCTATAGCGTTGGGAGGAGGGAGGCAGAGAGCAGAAAGAGGGGGGGGGGCCAAGATGGAGGAGAGAGGGGATGTGGTCCGAACCTCCCACTGGTGCTGATGAAGACGAATGAGCTAACAAGACATGACGGAATTGCTTTTTCGGAAGGGTGGGTGGGTGAATGGTGTATTGTGAGATCGTAGAAAGGGGTGGCTAAAGGGGCAGCTTGATTTATTGTTTCAGCGAGAGGATAGCCACCGTTTTACACCCCACATCCCCCTACTTATTCACCAAGACCCCTTGGTCTTTAATTACAGCCCCCAGCCTCCTCCGTTCTCTCATCCATGTCCTTATTAAGATTGTCATACCACCCGTCATACATCATTGCTAGCGGTGCAAGGTGGTTCGAGAGCAACACATGCCTGGGTGAGAGCCCATTATTTTGTGTGTGCAAAATGTCACAGCCATGTTGATTCTGCATTCCATTACTATATTATGGTCAGGAAAACAGGGGAGGAAAACACAGGGTCAGGAGAGGATGATGAAGCTATAGGGAACTGAAGGTCAAACGAGAAACATGGATGAGGGTGAGAGGGAGGAGAGATGGAAAATGGGAAGATTAAGATGATGGGAGAGAGGGGTGGGGGTGGGGGGGGTGACAAATGGAGAAATGGAGAGATCCACAGAGCGATGGGGAGGAGGAGAGGGGTAAAAACATGTTAAATGGTGTGAGGGACACCCAGGTGTATAGGGCCCGATGTTCCAACCTGATGAATTAATAAGAGACCATGAGGAAGAGGAGTGGAGGAGAAAACAATGACATGAATATAGCTGCAAGCAGCGATAATATGGGGCCAGGAGAGAGAAAGAGAAATGATAATTCCTTTAACAGGTCAGTTCATGAAAGTCCTTGCGGTCTTGTTTCCAATGAGGGCCTGTGAGCAATTAGGGGTTAAGAGTCTTGCTCAGGGACAAATTTCATCAACCAGGTCAACCAGAGCCTCTGGCTCCCTAGCCACTCAGCTATGGCCGACCCTCAGAGAGAGAGAGAGAGAGAGAGAGAGAGAGAGAGAGAGAGAGAGAGAGAGAGAGAGAGAGAGAGAGAGAGAGAGAGAGAGAGAGAGAGAGAGACGGAATAGATTGAAGAGACAGAGACATGGAAACGGAATCGATTGAAGATAGAAACGGAACAGATTGAAGCGACAGAGAGAGACATGGAAACGGAATAGATTGAAGAGAAAGACATGGAAACGGAATAGATTGAAGAGAGAGAGAGAGAGCCATGGAAACGGAATAGATTGAGTCATGTTTTTTGCAATTCAACTTAAATGAGTCTGCATCAAGTGAGGCTTGAACCGGCAACCTTGCGGTCATGAGGCACTCTTAGGTAGCTGCAACACTACCTATATTGCTATAGCTTTGTCCAGGCTGATGTTGTCTGTTGAAGATCATAAACTCTTGCATTCTGTCATGAACCAAGCCAACACTAAGACCACTCGTTCACAAACCATTTACAAATAGAGAAATTGTATATATCCTCGCAACCGAAAACAGTGAAAGCAGCCGATCTACAAGCTCAGAAACACGTTGCTATCTGAAAAGTTTTGAGATTGTAGATCGGCTAATTTCAGAATGAATATGTCATACATTGAAAAAACGTACTCTCAAATGAGCATTTCAGGTTATCTTTAACATTTGCACATGTATTCATTGATACAGTCATGTTGTTTGCAATTCAACTTAAATGAAGTCTACATCAAGTGAGGCTTGAACTGGCGACCTTGAGATTGTGAGGCACTTATTTAAGGGAGACACCATTGGACCAACAGACAGGGAACTGTGAAAAAGGAGATCACACAGATGATACAGTTTCACGCAAATAGCTGAAAAATCCTGGCTTTAAGTGTTTTTCAAACTGTTCAAAATTGTACATCTCCTCAGAACCAAAACTAGTAAAAGTAGCCGATCTACAAGCTCACAAACCATTAAAAGTTGTCAGATTGTACATCGGCTATTTTCACAATGAAGTATGTTATACATTGAAAAAACATACTCTCATTGCTATCTGAAAAGTTGTGAGATTGTAGATCAGCTGTATGTAAAAAACACTCAATTAAGTATTTCATGTTATCTTTAACAATTGCAGATGTATTCATTGATAGTCATGTTGTGTGAAATGCAACTTAGATGAAGTCTGCACCAAGTGAGGCTTGAACTGGTGACCTTCAGGTTGTGGGGCACACATTTAAGCGAGAAGCCACCAACAGACAAGAACCTGTGAAAGGAGATCACACAGATGATACAGTTTCACGCAAATAGCTGAAAAATCCTGGGTTTAAGTGTTTTTCAAACTGCTCAAGATTGCGGACAATCTAAGGGCGGTGCTTACTGGTCAACGTGATAGATGTGTTCCTCATTAGTCAAGGCACATGTGTAAGCAGGTCTAATGGCTCTCGGCCAAACGAGGCATGACTTTTGCCTGTTTAAAGTTTCAATTTTCAAAAAATTGCTATAGCGCCCCCGTTTGACCAATTGGAGTAAGATTGGTTTCAGTGATATTTGGAATGGCCCTTTACATTTCTGCAAAGTTTCAAAGAATGGTAAGTCTGCATGTATGAGTTAGGGGCAGATGAATAATTGTCATAAAACTGCAATATTCATTGGCTCATTAAAGCTTCATTTTTTCACTTATGGAAGATATTTTGCAAACGTTTTTTGGTATAGGTCCAAAGTTCATGTGTAAAAAGTTTCGTGCAGATTACTCAAAAATCCCAGGAGGAGATAGGTTTTAACTGTTTTTCATATAATTCAAAATGGAGGGAGATCTAAAGGTCAGAGGTCAAAAGTCAGAGGGTGAAAGTTGTTCAGCATGAGGAGACGCATGTGTGCGTCGAAGTTTCATGGCTGTAGGTCAAATAGGGCATGAGTTGTACCTGTTCAAAGTTGGCATTTTTCAATTGAGTGCTATAGCGCCACCTTTTGACGAAAGATTGTGAGAATTATTTCTTGATCGTTTTTCATGACCATCTATCATATGGCCGAGTTTCATAAAAAGCGACTGCACGGTTCAGCCAGAACTGCCAAAAGTGGCAGAAGAAGAAACGGAATAATGCGAATAACAATATGGGTCCATGCTGGAAGCCTGGCCCCATAATAAAAGGGGGAAATAGGTGTGTTAGCCATTTCGCCTACCGTTTCCATTAGTTGAGCCAGAGGAACCCAAGCTGCTAGTAATGACAATTAGCATAACATCATCCTAAAACAATGGTTGTTTTTAGCCCCTATGTCGGTTCCTCTGTCCGTCTATCCACCACTTTACTCCCAAACAATATATCTCGAAAACTACCTGCTGGTGGATTGCCATGGAATTTATTGGGCACCTTAATGCTCCAAAGATGGTGGTGACTGATGTTTGTGAACCCATGGCCTTTCTTATAGCACTATAAGGCCATAATTCTCACTTGCACGCATGATATCTCCAAATCTAATGGGCGGATTGCCATGGAACTTGCTGAGCACATTCATGCCTCCCAGAGGATGAACCCGACTGAGGTTGGATCCCCTATGGCCTTTCCTCTATAGCCGCTAGTGCCTCCCTTACATCAGAATTTCCAAGATATCTGGAAAACTATGTAGTAGGTGGACCTTTATTATTATGTTTTGCCAAAAATAGCACAAATCATGACCGGCTTTATATCTGAACTGCCCCAAATTTGAATAACACATTGAAGGGCCTTAAGAGCCTAAAGCTGTTTCACTTCCAACCATTGGGGGTGCCACAAATGCACTGTTAGTAGTTAGTATATAACAATGACCGTCAAACAGGGTTTTGATACTCCACCATTTGCTTGTAAATGCCTTCAAAGATTTGTGGGCAGGGCCTATTTCTTATAATATGACAGTTTTAGTAAGAATTAATGGCATAAATCTAACAACATGACATTGGATGGCAACATCCAATCATATCCAAATTGGAATCGCATGTTGAGGGGTCTCTATAGTAGCCTGGTAAGCCCCCCCCCCCCCCCTCTGGAACTCTCATTTCTCCAATCTCGTTTACCAGGCTATCTTTATAGAGCACACCTTCAAAACCGCTTTCACTTCTTGGGGGCACCACAAACACAAACAGTCTGTCGTACAAACTATATTTCCCCCCCACAGTTTCCTCAGGTCATGATGGCTGCACCCCAGACTGACACAATCCTAGGCAACCAGGCCTGGCAGCAGACCTTTCTAGTTTGGTATGCAGGAAGAACAGAGGTTCATGTGGGTTCAAATAGCCTATTCACTGTTTGTTGAATATGATATATTATATATAAATAGTGTTTTACAAATTACCAGGGACCAGTGACCGGTTGGGTTTACTGAAGACAAACTTATTCTACATAATTACACAGCACAAGATATCCCAAATAACAGTTAATCCATTAGCAGATTTTTCTGCAGCAAGAAGGCAAATAGGGGGGAGGGGTGGGGGGAGCCAGCTCACCCAACACAATTTATCACTGGATTGCCATTCGCACTCTGAAATATCAGCCTATTAAAACATTCATTGGGCTGATTAAACTGCAATAAAATCTAACAAAATCTGCACAGACGTTTCAGCACATGATTTATTAGGGCCAAGGCTTTGCATGATTAACAAACACAGAAAGGGGACAATGGAAGGATCAGGCGCTGCTGCCCCCTATTGGGTGCTCTGTGTGCTTGATGGAAAGTTGCTCAAGTCCTGTTCTAAATTTAATCCTGTGACAGGAGGACAACAGAAACATGCTGTGGTTTCTTTTTAAGCAATGTAACAAGCTATTGTTACAAAATATATGTGGTTGCATATTACTAAATAGCCTACATTAAGTGTATCTCTATTTGGCCTACTGCTCTGGCTAACTTGCACCTGCATGGCAACTATTTACATTAATTATAACCTTTATATTAACCAATGCAGACTGTGTTACGCCTCTATGCCGGCGTTATACTAGAAGTTCATCCTCATTTGTACAGTACAGTACAATCACTTCATAATATTTCAGATAATTGGAGAAGTTGAGAGATCAGCGCACAACCATGTCTGGGTCCGTATTTCATAGCATTAGCTTCCTCTGATTAGCAGTGGAAGTGTTTTGTGTAGAGCCGGTGTTATATTGATCCCAAATGGTTTATTACAGGCTGTGTGAGTGTTAACACTGTCCTGGAAGATAGGGGGGGATTACCTGGAAATGCTGATATTGATCTGGCTTGCCTTGGGAGAGGACTGCACACAGCTCTGGGGACACACAGGATCGGAAGGATATTGCACACAAAATAGCAGATATGCTATTTTTGTGTACAACAATACACACAGCTTGTGGAAACAACAATGTCCACAACACCGCTATCACTGTACAAAGCGATACCCCACTTTTGTTCATGGACAGTCATACCAGTCTGTGTTGTACAGTATGTATCTGATACTTGCAATATGCTTTGGTAGTGAGGTCTATTTTCACAGTTCTTTACTTCCACTGCCCATGATTATCTAAAGCGAGTAAGCGACACCCCACCTTTGTACAAAGTGATGTGTCTGCTGTACATGACAAGTCAGCTCGCCAACTGGGAAGCCGTGGTGTTGATTGTGGAATCATGACCTTCACAGATGATGTGACCTGATGAATCACGTCATTAGTGAGCCAATTAAGATAGGATGGCCTTTTTTCATCATCATCATCCTTCAGCTGCCGTCGAGATCTTATATGTCTTTCCACCGGGTCTTGTCAGCCATTGCTCCTCCCAGTTCTTGGGGCCTAAGTGAATTCTAGTAGTAGCCTTCACAAGCCTGAAGCAGTAAAAATTCCCAACCAGAAAATAATAGTCACAGATTTGAGTCCAAGTCATATCTCAAGTCTGTACTGAAGACCTGCTAGAAAGAGCTGAGATGAAGCCACTGGGTGAGGAAGTGAAGCTGCGTAGCTGGAAGATGATTGGACATACTACGGCAGGACCACAACAACGACTGCAACATAGCAAAGACATGGGCACCAGAAGGGAAAAGAAGAAAAGGAAGACCAAAGACCACCTTGGAGGCGTACCGTTGAGAAAGAAAGAAAAGAAGCAGGATAGAAATCATCATCTGGAGTGCTACAATGACTGTCCTCTGTAGTGATAGGTGTGTAATATAGCTACAGTACAGAGAAATTGAATACCACAATGGATACACCACTTTACTGTTGAGTGGAGCACCCACAGACGCATGGACATGCTTTGGTTGTGAGGTCTATTTCCACAGTTCTTTACTTCCACTGCCCATGATTATCTAGTGGTGATATCAAAGCTATTAATACTGATCCAGCATGGTGGCTGTGTGAGGATGTGGGAGCACGCTGCACTTCTGGCCCGGTGGTTCGTCTTTGTCACACTGCTAGCCTGCGTAGTTTTGTGGGTCAAGAAGCGTTTACATTCTAATGCACCTGGTAAGTGTGGAAGCATGTCCTTTGTGTGTTTGCCTGCGTGCGAACATGTGATGACGTTAAAGATGGGGCTGAGTCATTTTACACGGATACTCCACTCACAGTTCACACACTATATTATGAAGTTTGTCCTCGATTGCTTGATGTGCAGAATCAAACTTAAGATATATGTCACAAATATGTGGAATACATCACTCACTCACTCACTCACTCACTCACATACACGTGCGTGCAAACCTTTTAAAGCAGGTCTTGGGATGACTGTGCACTTTTACAGTAATGGTGGCATCGAGTAGGAGGGACAGATCTGTAGCTCAGATTACAGCATTGTGTCTCTGTTGTGTCTGTTCCTTTCTAATCCACCAGTGTCATCTACGATTGAATTTACTCTCGTGACTGTGACTTTTCATGTCTAGCCAATTTTATGTGATTATAAATGCTGAAAATACTGACCTTTAATAGTTGTGTTTCATTTCATTGCGTATTTGCATTCATTCTTTTTTGTTATTATTGATAAGATAATATAGATAGAATAGAGATACACAAATTCCCTCCTTTAGTATATACTATATTAATTTTCCTAGTGTTATATTTAGACCCTGGTTATAGATAACCCCCCCCCCCTACACACACACACACACACGCACGCACACACACACACACACACACACACACACACACACACACACACACACACACACACACACACACACACACACACACACACACACACACACACACACACACACACACACACACACACACACACACACACACACACACACACACACACACACACACACACACAATAGGCCTTTACATCCCCACTGATGTATCTAATTATCACGTACAATCAATGATTCCAGACATACAAAGGTTTAATGTGGCTGATAATGAGAGAAAGAATAAGTCAAGTGAGTTTTATTATAGTGGTGGATTGAGTTTCTCTCAATCACAAACACATTTTATAAATCAATATATTTATCGTATTAGGTCCTTATTTGCCATTTATTGTAGTCAATTGGATGAATTTTCAACATATTTTCATATACACAATTCACAATTAACTACACAACTAACAAAAAAAAGGGTAATAAAGACATTTTTTGGGGCTCTGCCCTTTTGCCTCTGATGATGCCCAAAGTGCCCTTTTAAAATGTATTTTCTATGGCCTGCCAAACACCCGTGGCCCTTATCAAGAAGAACATTTGACAAATAATGTCACTATCATCATTGTTATTTACAATGATATTATAATTACAATGAGCTAGATGCCATCAGTCAGTTTTAGTTTCACTTTTCACCTGTCAAGTGCCCTGCTGAGTGCCCTCCCACCTCGTTAATCTTGCAGCTGCATTGCAAACAATTTGAGACATGTACTCAGCATTATAGCATGTAAATTCACTCCCCCATCAATAAATTGTTTCTTTTACATTTGATGTTTTGTGCAGATTACTGTAGCTACTAAACTTAGATATGTTCATTTCATGAGCTTTTGATAGCTTGGTTTGTAGAGTCAGGCTAATTGTTTTCCCATATTTCCAATCAATGTGACAATTAAGTAAACTGGCTCTTGGCTTTAGTTTGCCTTCATCTTAAAGTGAACATATAGGCTGTAGAGATTCAGGAGGCAGAGCCCAGACATGGGCCAAGTTATTGTGGAACATTTTGCTTCCATTATGTTCGCGCGGGCACATATTATTTGCCTGGGACCAGACGAATCTGCCAGTGCAAAGACTGTGATTGGTAGTTGGTTGTAAGTCTAACCAATTGCGTCCAGAGCCATTGTTTTGATCCCGCCCCCTTGGAAAAAAACTTCCTCACAGAAGAACCAGACTAGCTTCCTCATAGAAGCACCAGACCAGACTAGTCTGGCTACGCGAGGCCTAGCCTGGCATCCAGACTGCTTCGCTACGTTCGGCGGATTTTGTTTCTCACTCTGAGAAAAAAACATCATCCGACCGAACGTAGTGAATCAGGCTGGATCTCAGGCTAACATATTGTGCCTTTTTGAGCACCTGCCCCAGGTGGACCAGTGATCTCTGCACGGCCATTGGTCTTAGTTAGCCCAATGACATTTGGACTTAAAATCTGATAACATCTGTGTTTGAAAGCGAGAGAGGATTTTACTGTTTACATTTCAGTCTTTTTTGTCTCTAGGTCGTCCTCAGACGAGCCCTCCATCATCGCTTCCAGTCATCCCGGTTCTCCATACATCTGGCCAGTTCATTGGTACTTTGTGCTCCTGCATCATTCTTGAGTACATCCACGTATTTTACTGTGGGACGTCCTTGTGACCGCACTGACCGGTGCCCGTATGTTGGTTCCCACAGCACCAATTTGCTGTCTGGCAGCGCTATAGTCTCATCTCCACGTCTTTTTTGTGACCTACATCCTGATACCTTGGGCTGCTGTTCTGCAGTGCTCATTGGGCTGTAGGCGGCCTGGCTGGCTAGCTGTGATGGTCTAGTTCAGTCAGTGACTCTCAATGTGGGTTCCAGGAAACCCCAGGGGTCCTTGAGGGGGTTCCAGGGGGTCCCCAGCTAAATGATTGATAGCTAGGAACCAAATGTACCTTTATGGCACCCTATCCTAAATTAACACTAGGGTCGGGTCCCAAAAAGAAAAAAAAATGGTATCAAATCAAATAACAGTGACCAGTCCATTTGTACACTCACAGAGTGAAATGACCACAGAGGATTTTACAGTGTAGGGTGGGGTTCCAGAGATAAAGTATTGTATCAAATGTGGGTCAGTATAGCCTAATGCATATCAAGCTGGGGGTCCTTGAGCTTAAAAAGTCTGAGAATCACCAATCTTGTTAGTAGCCTTAGCCTATAGGAGACTGAGCTGGGCTTGGATGGCTGATAATACTTTCTGGTGGTTGTTTACTGAGCGTATAGGCCTACTGTATTATGTGTTTTATGTGTGTTTTATGTGTTATATCTGGAAGAAACACATAATGAGACTTTATTTTAAGTGCTCCCACCCAAATTGCTGCCAAATTGCTGGATGTGTGGGTCTGGTAGAACTGCCTGTGCCATGCATGTGTTTGACTCTGGTGGGCTAGTGGTTGTAACATGAGAGACTTTTCAACAGCCAAGTTTAAGATGTATACAACAACACTGTAAAATCTGAAGTGTTAACTCTGAGAGAGTAAAAATGGACCCCAAAGGGCAGTGGTGTAAAGTAACAAAGTACATTTACTCAAGTACTGTACTTAAGTACAATGTTGAGGTATTTTTACTTTACTAGAGTATTTCCAATGTTCAGTACTTTTACTCTCAGAGGAAAATACTTTTACTCCACTACAATTATTTGAAAACTTTAGTTACTAGTTACTTTGTAGATTTTGATTATTATTACAAAACATACATTAACCACTTCAGCCCTATATACATTTTGGCCATTTTAAAATGCTATTTTTGCTATTTTCAAAAGATTTGTATGCATTTTATGCATTTGAAAACTTGTGAAACAGGACATTCTGCATAATGAGTACTTTCTACTTTTGGTAGCCTACTTTAAGTACATTTTGATACCAATACTTTTGTATTTTTTTTTTTATTCCGGACTTTTACTTGTAACAGAGTAATTCTACATTGCAGTATTTACACTTTTACTTAATTGAAAAATGTGAGTACTTTTTTCACCACTGCATAAGGGTGCACTTTTCTCAATGAACACTCTGGAGTTGTTTTTTTTGCTGCATCAGCTGAGCTGTGCGCAACCACGTGTACCGTAGTCCAGGGAGAATTCCTGTAATGTGATATTGTTCTCCTACCTCAGATTGCGATGCTCCGCCAGCTGCCGAACACAACAATCCGTCCCTCGACTCTGCCAGCCCACCAGCAGAGGATGCCGGTAAGCTATAATGTATTTACAGAACTGTCAATGACACTGTACAGTAGGCCTAATGGCACGCACAGTGTCATGTGAGGACTGCCAGCTCGGCTCAACTCAACTACCCCAACTTTACTTTACGTAATTACACCCCTCAATGTTTACCATGGTATGGATTTCATCTTGTGTTTTGACCGTGTTGGTACAGTTTAAATAGGCTAGTCTGCGTGCCAATGTAGGGAGACCAGGGCCAAACTAGAGGGCACTGTTTTATCATGTTGATTTTGTGTACAAACAGTGGTGGAAAAAGTACTGACATTTTTTACTTAAGTAAAAGTGTCCATACCACAATGTAGAAGTACTCTGTTACAAGTAAAAGGCCTGTGTTCAAAAATGTTATTTGAGTAAAAGTACAAAAGTATTGCCATCAAAATATACTTAAAGTACCAAAAGTAAAAGTACAAAAATGTTTGAAAATAGCAGATCTACAAGCTCACAATGCATCGGGATGGTTGTGAGCTTAGTTGACATTTTAACAAAAGTTCCTCCTCATCATATTTTCATGGACATACATCTATTCCAATCTCAATGTTTCATTAGATGTTATATTCATAATGATTTTTTATGAAAATTAAATAATAAAAGCTAAAAAAAAAATCAACTCTGTAAATACTTTCATTGTACTTCTCATTACAGAGGATAGGTCTATGTATAACAATGGTTTATATTCCTGGTTTAAACAAATGGCCTTGATGAATACTATACAAATGGTGTTTCTATACATTTTTAAATGTTAACTTATTTGGGAACCCAATTAATAGCTATTAATGTGTGTGTGTGTGTGTGTGTGTGTGTGTGTGTGTGTGTGTGTGTGTGTGTGTGTGTGTGTGTGTGTGTGTGTGTGTGTGTGTGTGTGTTTGTGTGTCTGCACGTGCGCGTGTGTGCGAGTTACGCAACTGCGCCTGCCTCGGTTTATGCCAAGAGGATAGTTATGTTTAATCCCCTTGCCCCGTCTCTCACTCTTGAGAGCAGGCAGCGAGGAGTAGTGGTGAGAGTGTCTAGAGACTCCAAACTGGACAGCAGTGGCGATAGGGCTTATAATACGATCAAGGCCAATCTTCTCCCCTCTGTATTTCAGATAGGAACAGCTCCAGGAACATGGCACAGCCAGCCAAAGTGGACCCCACCAAGCTTGGGGTGGGTCGGTCAATTGCTGTGCTGACCTCAGGAGGTGATGCCCAGGGTAAGTAGACGTGTTCCAGGGTGATGTGTGAGTGGTGATGCCCAGAGTTAGTAGAGGTTTCCAGGGTGATGTGTGAGTGCACTCTCCCAGCACGGGGACTCTGGTATCAGTTACATTGTTGCCCTCAACAGATGGCTGAGATAATTAAATCTATTTCTATTTAAACATGGGTCTTGGAGAACAATTGCCATTCACTTAAACCACAGCAGTCAAAAATCAAAGGCAAGTCTATCAAAGACAGAAAAAGACAGCTGACAGTTTCCTATAATGACAAACAGTGATGGAAAGTTTGGATAAGAAGGTGGCAACCATTATAATTGTTCGGTTTGGTATAACACTTGGACATTTTTTTAAACACTCAAGCACATAACTGTCATTTAGCAGACTATGGCATTGTCACAGAGCTATGTAAATAAAGAGTAACCTGAAGTCTTGCATCCAGGGCAGGTTGAACCACGGAGGCAAGGAGACTTGTCCTGCCCTGACCTTTTAAGTTGGTGATGAATATATCCACTGTGACCTTTTAGAATGTCTACTGACCCCACATGACCTTCCAGTGGGACCTTCCAGTGCTCTGTGCTGCATGTCTGTACATTTGAGCTTCATAGAGCTAAGAACAACTGGGAGCGGAGAAAAAAACATATGCTTACATTTTCTGCCTTTTGCAACTAAATATTGTCCATTGCATTGTCTTTTCCAGACATCTAGATATCATATTCTTTGGCTTCCGTCTCCTTTTCCTCCCTATCTCTGTATCTGTTGTGGGGAGGGGGGGGGCTAATTTTAGCCGCCTGACCTTTCTGTCACATGTATGTGACAAAGTGAGGTGGTCTGAAGTGAGCTCCTCTAACCGTCCAGTCCCACTTCTCTTTAACAACTTTCAACTTTGCATCCCTTTTTTGGGCATGTGATTAAAGAAACTTTTTCAAAAATGTGAAACATTTTCAAAGAATTTCAACATTTTCTAAAATAGCAGATCTACAAGCTCACAAAGCATCACACTGTGAATCTGCGATACATTGTGAGCTTGTAGATCGGCTAATTTTGCTATCAAAATCGTCATACGATGAAGTACAGTAGGGGCTTAAATGGTTAACTCCATCCAAGTGAAAGCAGAGATCTTCACTGTTTATCTGTCCACATGTCTTGTCCTTTAAGTTGTTTGCTTTGCTTGCAGATAAATACCTGAACCACTTTCTGTGTTTTCTGCGACCCCTTCAAAACCCTTAATGTATTACAGATTGAATACTGTTCAATCTGTAATACACATCCATTCATATAGTTATTTGGTGTATGGTGTTGTGTTATTGTCGGGTTGTTTTGCTATTTCTTAGCCTCTGGAACAGAAGTCTTGGAATAGAACAAAGCTTTCGCATACTTTTTTTTTGTGTATGTGTACTGAACTAAAGTTTATTAAAAATACTAGTTGGGGGTTTTAATGTTCTCTTTGCCCTAATATTATTATTTTCTTTGCACTGAAAGCTACGAGTGTGCGCAAGTCTTTGTTGCAGAACAAAGAAGACGTATTTTAACTTTCCAGAGCTTGTATTTATTAGTATGTGTCACCATGGTTCCCTAGTGAACATAAGTCTTAAATGCACAACACTCATTGTGTCTACAGGAATGAATGCAGCTGTGAGAGCCACAGTCAGAGTGGGAATGTACACCGGAGCTAAAGTGTATTTTGTCCATGAGGTAAAAAACAATGGCCTTGGTCCTTCTCTACTGGATTCCTCTATGCTTTTATCTGCACAAAATTGTACAAACATTGATCCAACATACTCAGTGCCACTATTTATATATAACACTTCATCCTCTGAAATAGCTTTGCATGCCCAAGCATGCACATGATATTGCATAACGAGCAGGTCATTAGACTGGGACTGATATTTACAGTAAGTGACCTGTTTTATGTGGTTTCAGGGATACCAGGGTCTGGTGGATGGAGGAGACAATATCAAATTAGCTACTTGGGAGAGTGTGTCCATGATGCTGCAGCTGGTGAGCACATACTGTACACACACACACATGCACGTACTGTATGCATGCACACACACACACACACACACACACACACACACACACACACACACACACACACACACACACACACACACACACACACACACACACACACACACACACACACACACACACACACATTTATTTTCTGACCTTCTCAACGTTTTGAACGTTGTGGTCAAGAGGTCCTAGTCTAACCTTTTCAGAAGACGGGTGGGCCATGTAACTGGAGCAACTCTTTAGCCCCGACAGTGAAGTTCTGTAGGTCAAGTGGTCATTTAAATGCCATGGTTCATTAAAGGATTTAACGGACCTTAGACACCGAGGCCGGAGTGTCATATAATCTTACCACCATCCCCACAACCACCGCTCCACCATTCCCTGCAACCTTCATGTAGTTAGTTTCTTGCTCTCCTAGTGTCCTGAATATCGTACTTTGGATATTCTTACTGGGTCCTGAAAATCATTCCTCCTTCCTTTGCATCAGGGTGGCACCGTGATTGGCAGCGCCCGCTGTATGGACTTCCGTGCAAAGGAAGGACGCACCAAGGCCGCCTGTAACCTGGTAAAGCTGGGCATCACTAACTTGTGTGTGATTGGTGGCGATGGCAGCCTGACAGGTGCCAACCAGTTCCGTACAGAGTGGAGCGAGCTGCTGGCTGACCTGGTGAATGCTGGTGAGAGTTCCCCGGGTGTTCAGCAGTGCAACTACATTACCCAACAGGCACTGCTCTAAACGATGACATCTGAGTCACTTTGCACATCTGACTTCCCTGCCGTAGATATAAAACTGATGGTAGAGATTCAAGGTTCAACTTTAGATTCAACTTTACCCTCACATTTTCAGGTGTACACGTAAAAACATAAAAAATATATAATGAGGTTGCAGCAGATTAAAAAAAAACAATCTCTTAAATCCAACACTCTGCACTAATGCTCTTTCAATTGAGTGAATTCCTACTCACCCTGTTGGATCTGGCCACTGCTAGGAATTCATTACTGCTGCTGCATGGATATTTTAAGGCTGTGTTTGTGTGTGCACCACTGCTCAGGGAAGATCACAACAGACGAGGCCACGCGATCATCTCACCTGAACATCGTTGGCATGGTGGGGTCCATCGACAATGACTTCTGTGGCACTGACATGACTATCGGCACAGATTCCGCCCTGCACCGCATCATAGAGGTGGTGGATGCCATCACCACCACCGCACAGAGGTACAGAGACACACTGACAGTTATCTGAAGGACATCTGACTCCAGTGGTACATCTTTGTGATCATCTGATCTCAAAGATGTATATATGTGTGTCTTTCTGCAGTCACCAGAGGACCTTCATCCTGGAGGTGATGGGCAGGCACTGTGGGTGAGCGAACCTGGTCTGTGCATGATGTTTAGGCGAATACGTGTGTATTTGCATGCACATCTATGGCTGTACATATAACTCTGGGTTGAAATGGTCTGCACAAGCATACACCACAGCCATTAAAACTCCATCGATGATAACTGTCTGCCTACAGTTACTTGGCCCTGGTGACTGGCCTGGCCTGTGGCGCTGACTGGGTGCTCATCCCAGAAATGCCGCCAGAGGACGGCTGGGAAGAACATCTCTTCAGGAGACTGAAAGACGTATACATCTCTCCCTCCATGCCTTCTCCCACATAACTGCATGCATTATTATCTCAGTGGTTCTCAAAGTGGGGTCTGGGGACCCCCAGGGGTCCTTGAGGGGGTTCCAGCTAAATGTGTTGATATAGCTTAAAAATCTGTTTAACCACTTTAACCGTATAGGCTATTTGAAAATAGCTGATCTACAAGCTCACAACGTGTCGCATCGCTATTTTCAAAATACACATTAATGTGGGGGGTCCTTGA
The DNA here is from genome assembly GCF_963454915.1 of Gymnoscopelus microlampas. Lineage (NCBI taxonomy): Eukaryota > Metazoa > Chordata > Actinopteri > Myctophiformes > Myctophidae > Gymnoscopelus > Gymnoscopelus microlampas. The sequence goes on from NC_139944.1 coordinate 12,465,022, forward strand.
CATGAAAAAGTTTGAGAACCACTGATCTATCTGTCTCTTTCCATATCCTTCTGCTCTCTCCCAGAGAACATGCTTACTGATCTTTCAAGTTTTTCTCTATCCCACACAGCAAAGAACCCGTGGTTCCCGTTTGAATATCATCATTGTTGCTGAGGGGGCCATGAACCGCAATGGCACACCTATCACCTGTGACTATCTCAAAGACGTTAGTAATGACAATATACTCCTACTTAGCATTAATCACAGGGAGGCATACAGTACTGTCGTGTCATACAGACAAATAACATTGTAATTTCTTATCACCTGTCTTATATAGATCGTATCGAAAACGCTAGGATTCGACACCCGGGCTACCATCTTGGGCCATGTACAGAGAGGCGGAACCCCCTCCGCATTCGATAGAATCCTGGTAATCATTCACTTTCGCCGTGTTTGTGTGTGTGTGTGTGTGTGTGTGTGTATACAGTATATATATATATATACTGTATACACACACACACACACACACACACACACATTGTATACCCTTTTAACGTGTGTACCAATTGATCTTTCTCTCTGTCTCTGTTTGTGTGTCATGTGTTGTTACAATCAAATCCAACTTTATCGCCTCCTTTCTGGTGTCACTGTGATTCAGGGTAGCAGGATGGGCGTAGAGGCTGTGATGGCTCTGCTAGAGGCCACTCCAGAAACTCCTGCGTGTGTGGTGAGCTTGTCAGGAAACATGGCAATCAGGCTGCCTCTGATGGAGTGTGTCCAAGTGGTGAGTTAAAACACATCTCCAATACACCACCACAATGCATAACAATATAGATCGGTCCTAAGAACCCTACTTCCGTTTTCACAACAACCTACATTGCTGGGGGACGTGATGACACATATTGCTATGGATACCATAACCAACTCATCTTCATATCAGCATTGCTATGAACGGGAATATCCATGATACCCATACATTTCAGAAAATTGAAATACATGCATGTAAACAGCAAATTGATGCTTGACTATTTTAAATGCTGCACCACCACAATGCTGGCAGCAGCAGCACAGACAACCGATGAAGCCCTCTGAGTTTTTGTGACTACTGTCACAGCAGTGTGTCTGAAAAGTAACTGTACATTTGACATGCAACAGAGATTTTGTCTGTCTGTCTGTCTGTCTGTCTGTCTGTCTGTCTGTCTGTCTGTCTGTCTGTCTGTCTGTCTGTCTGACTGACTGACTGACTGACTGACTCACTGACTCACTGACTCACTGACTCACTTCCTCCATTTTGCTGTTTGACGTCCCCTGTCTCCTTTCATTTCAGACTAAAGACGTGACCACAGCCATGGGAGAAGGGAGATATGATGATGCTGTGAAGCTCAGGGGAAAGTGAGGCACACAGTACCAGTTATTGGTTTCAATGTAAAGTTATCATGTGCTGTGGCAAGTTTCAAATGTCTGTACATTTACATTAATGTTGAACTACAGGAGCTTTGAGAACAACTGGAACACATACCAACTGCTGGCTCATTTGCACCCTCCAGAGATAAAGGTGTGGAATTGTATAGTCTCAAGTCCCTTTTGTGCCTCTTATACAGTAAACATAAACATCTTAATTGAAGAGGTTTTAAAAGCAAATGACATTAGTATATACTGTAACATAACAATGACAGGGGTGAATATTATATTCTTTCTTTAATACATATTTCTCTGTATGTGTAATGATTTTTTCCTCTGGGTATATCTACTCTGATACATTTCTCTATATATTCTATATATATGTTTGCCTCTTTCCAGAGTAACCTCAACATTGCTATAATGAATGTGGGTGCTCCATGTGCTGGGATGAATGCTGCCGTTCGCTCAGCGGTCAGAATAGGCCTCCTTCAGGGACACCAGATGCTTGCTGTTCATGATGGCTACGACGGCCTGGCTAATGGAATGGTACATCCTAGAGTCTTTTATTATGATTAAGAGTTGCATTTATTTTTTTACGTGAAAAAAAGATTGCTGAAAACATTTTTTTAAAAGCTTTACTTTCTGTCTATTTGTCCTTTCCCAGGTTGAGCCTATCGGCTGGGCTGGCGTGGGTGGGTGGGTTGGTAAGGGGGGTTCCATGCTGGGAACTAAGAGGTAAGCTATCTCCATATAGACTCATCTGATCACAAGGAACCTAAGACACATAGATTATACACGTGTGATTCTTTTTGTTCTATCTGATGAAGGTCCCTGCCAGAAGACGTTATGGAGCAGATTAGTCTGAGCATTACGAAGTTCAACATCCATGCTTTGGTCATTATTGGGGGCTTTGAGGTGAGGAGCTCTACTGGATAATATGCTTACCTAATAATACATTTAAGTGCAAATGAACACAACATTGCAAACTCTTAACCACTTTGAACCTGGCATACTTATTTTGGGCATGCCATATGTGAAGAAAAAAAAAAAGAAAAAAAAAAAAAAAAAAAAAAAATATATATATATATATATATATATATATATATATATATATAATAGAAATAACAGATCTACAAGATCACAATGTGTCGCGGTGTGATGCGTTGTTGATTGGTATTTCCGCTAGTCATCAAGATGCTAGGGCTTAAATTGGTTAAACTCATACTTTTTCTGTCTTCACTAGGCATTTTTGGGTGGTCTGCAGCTGGTGGAGGCTAGACGGAAGTATGAGGAGCTGTGTATTCCCGTGGTAGTCATTCCTGCTACTGTCTCCAACAATGTACCTGGGTCAGACTTCAGCATTGGTGCTGACACTGCGCTCAACACCATAACATCGGTCAGAGAGACACACACACACACACACACACACACACACACACACACACACACACACACACACACACACGCGCGCGCCATCATATTATAGTAAAATCCTCAGTGTTCATTTTATGTACATCTTTTGGTTAATTTCTGTGTCAGACATGTGATAGGATCAAGCAGTCTGCTGCTGGAACAAAGAGAAGAGTGTTCCTTGTTGAGGTTATGGGAGGATACTGTGGCTACTTGGCTACCATGGCTGGCCTGGCATCTGGAGCTGATGCTGCATACATCTTTGAGGAACCTTTCAACATCCATGACCTTGAGGTGCTTTTATGTTGACTTGTTTTATGAATGACTGCTGGGTGGTTGATGGATGGTTTCTTTTTTTTCTTTTGTTTTGGCTTTTTATGCCATTATTTAGAGAGGGGTAGGGAAAGTAGACTGACAGGAAATGGGGAGAGAGATGGGGGGTGACACGCAGCAAAGGTTGTCGGGAACAGGAGTCGAACCGGCGACACGCTGTCAGGTTGGCATTGCAGCCTAGGGTGCCTGGACCGTCACGCTACGGCCCAGGCCGGATGGATGGTTTCTTAACTTCACATAGTGAGGTGGGTGCTTTGTTTGCAGGTGAATGTGGATCATCTGGTGGAGAAGATGAAGACCTCGGTTAAGAGAGGCCTAATTTTGAGGTTTGTGGACATTCCATAAAAACCTCATACTATCTTTTTTTTTTTACTGTACTTCTAGTGTATGTTGTAGATTCTACACAACTAAACAGATTCACCTGTGCGCCTTATGGTTCATTGAGGGTTTAAGGCAGACGATAAGTTATCACATACAGATGGGTTCATTCCACTCATATGATTTCTTCTTTCTTTACAGGAATGAGAGATGCAACACTAACTACACCACAGACTTCATCTTCAACCTGTACTCAGAAGAGGGCAAGGGTGTGTTTGACTGCAGGAAGAATGTTCTTGGACACATGCAGCAGGTGTGCCAATGAATCGAGATCCTCCGTTTTGTTCTGTTCTGTTCTCTTTCAATCTAGCGTTGTTATCGTGACACGTTGTGAGCTTGTATATCTGTTATTGCTGCTATTCGTCATACTACGAAGTATATAGGGCTTAAGTGGTTACATCAGTGTTTGTCATGCCAGGCAATTCTATACATAACATTAGACCCAAGTGAATACATTGTCTTCTACTTCCTGTTTCACTATAGGGTGGAACACCCACGCCCTTTGACAGGAATTTTGGCACCAAGATGGGGGCTAAGGCTGTCCTATGGCTGACTGACAAACTGAAGACCTGCTACAGACATGGTGAAATAATAACGTCCCACTTGCGGAACACAGGATGTGTCATAGAATTTTGGACCGCTGTATGACTGTGGTCCCCATGTTGATACATGCTCTTTATGTCTCCAGGTCGTATCTTTGCCAATTCCCCAGATACTGCCTGTGTGTTGGGTATGAAGAAGAGGTCTTTGGTCTTCTCGCCTCTGGAGGAACTCAAAGACCAGACTGATTTTGAGTAAGAGTTATTCTCTATCTTTCCCAGTGTTCTTGCATTTGAATTAGAAGGGTGTGTGTGTGTGTGTGTGTGTGTGTGTGTGTGTGTGTGTGTGTGTGTGTGTGTGTGTGTGTGTGTGTGTGTGTGTGTGTGTGTGTGTGTGTGTGTGTGTGTGTGTGTGTGTGTGTGTGTGTGTGTGTGTGTGTGTGTGTGTGTGTGCGTGTGTGTGCGCGTGTGTGTGCGTGTATGTGTATATGTATTAAATGAATGAATGAATGAATATTTTATTTCTGTTTCCGGACAATTTCAGACACATCAATTTAAAACAAAACATAAACATGCCAGTGTATACCCAGCCAGCAACCATAATACAGCCTGATTTATAAAAAAAAGAAAACAAAATGATATATAAATATATCCTAACGCAATCTCCTCTGCAGACATCGTATTCCTAAGACACAATGGTGGCTGAAGCTGAGACCCATCCTGAAGATCCTGGCCAAGTACAAAATCAACCTGGACACTGAGGCTGCCACTATGGAACATATCATCAGGAAGAGAGGCCTCGTTGAAAAGTAGTCTTCCAATTTTAGAATCAAAACACTGTCAATTGTTCAATAGTCACCTAATGATCAAAGATCCAAACTTTAGTCTTTACATGTAGCATTTGAGTCGGGTTGCGGAACCTTAAGTTATCTGTGAGCTCCGGATGAATATTCTAGTATTGCAGAGCTGTCCTATACACCACAGAAGCTCCTTCCGTTTTCAGCAAGCTGCTCTAACCACACTGTCCGCAAACATGTTCCGTTTCCTGTCTTATGCTCTCCTGCTCTGTTCACTGTTCTAGAACTTCCCTTTCCACCAACAACAGGTAACTCAGTTGTGTGAAAATCAGTTGTAACAATACATCACCAATGTCTCAATTTATTAATGATCGCAACTGTTTTCAATTTTCATGGAATTAGATGCCAAAATAAAAACGTATTTCACTTGTGCTGTCGGTGTTGTGTGCTATTTGTGATGTGAGTTATTATGGAACAGACTTTTATGACATGATTAATAGTTACTGTGATGTCCAATGTCCAAGGATGGTTAAGTGTTTCAGTAAACAGTTGAGTTTCAGTACTGTAAGTCAAATCAAACGTCATCTCGCCGCAGAGGTATGTAGGAAACAGAAGGAGGAAGCATAGAGCAGACGGGGAAGATCAGCACCACCCATCAGTGAGCCGGTACGAAAAAGTCAGAGGTGAGTAAAGTTTTAATACATTTTGATAGTGATTACAACCAAGGACGTGAATGAATTTCATGTGTTTTTGAATATATATTCATTGTGATGCATACTGATAAAGAATACAGCACATAACAGTTAATTCAAGAAAACTTGGAGAATCTTTTACGATCTCATGCGTCAATTTTAGAGACTGAGGCCAGTTCATTATTTAAGCTGTACAGCTCTTCTAACACAAAATGCATGTTGATGTACAATATGTGGCATGTATTAACCACATTGTAAAGCCAGCCATTACACCCAAAACCAAATTAGAGGATTATTTTTTGTTTATTTTTTACCAAAAATATATGTAAATAGCAAAGATCTACAAGCTCACAATGTATCACATCTCAAAGTGTTCTTCTTAGAAGTTTAGCTTTTTGGTTAACATATTCCCAATCTGAAATGTTATTTGGTTCAATCTTTATGTTCATATGTTTGAGCTATTTTGTTTTTTTTACTTCACTTTACTTGACACAATTATCTCAGAAATGGGTGTTAGAAAGTTAACAAAACGTACAGTACACACATGAGATATGCCAGCATACTGTGTGCTATATCCTGCTGTGCCAGCATCATACTGTGACCACAGATTTACATGTCACAGAAAAGCTCCGTGCAAACTGCAGTCTTTGGCAAGTGACCCACTTCTCTATAGACTGCCTTTTTCTATATACTTTCTGAGAAAATAGTTTCCTCATGTGCGTAAATGGGTTACTAACCTTACAGGAAGTGTGTCGTGTATTTTAACCATTATCTTGTGGTAGAGCTATATGTGAATACAGAACTTGATGACTCAACATAAGGACACTTATGCCTATAGGGGCTGTTAGCGATAACTACATAATGGATTTTCATGAAACTTGGAGGGAATGATCAGTCTATTGCCCTCAAGAGACAATTCATGTGTTGAAATTTGTAAAAGGTCATGGTCAAAATTATATAATCGGTCATATCTCAGGAAGAAATAGACTTAGAAAGAATGAAAAATGCATTGCATTTCTTTGTGTATATCAGATCAAGAGCTGTAATCTGTGCCCTCTGCTCTGTGACATCACACAGTTCCGTCAAATGATGTCATAACGTACAAATTCTCTCTGTGAACAAAATAACTCAAGAATGGATGGGCAAATCTTCACAGAATGATCAGTAGGCTGCCCCAAAAAGGCCAAAGGTTGCGATCATAGGCAAGGGAAAATACTATATCTACAGAAGAAATGGCATATGCCTTGAAGAGTGAGCTGAAACATGTATACGGTGCTAAGTCGATTTATTAAAGGTTTTATTCATTCTTGCAAATTAGTGCTTTGGCATTTGTTGGGTTGTCACTTACTGATCACAAAGCAAAGTAGGCCTACAAGTTTGAACCCCTCTCTCTTTTTTGGTCTTATGGACAGCTGCAAATTGTTGGCAGAGGTATGTGCAATTTAGACACCTTTGTTGATTACTTTCCACATTTTCATCTGCCCTGCAGGTTTCTCCCTGCTCATGTTCCCTGAATGTAATTTATCTATGGACAGACAATGAATAGGATTGTTGTTCTTGTCACTGTTCTGCTACACTTTGTACAGCAAAGTGAGACTCAGGGTGAGTGTCTGAGTAAAAGAATGAATAAACCTCCATATTTTTATGTTTTTATTTCTTTGCTTTTATATCAGTCAAATGACCGTCTGTGTTAATCTGTGCTTGTATCAGGTCTCCAAAGATGTGTGCCCAAGCCAACCTGCACAGAGTGCATGAAAAGTCCCGGTTGTGCGTGGTGCAACCAGACGGTAAGCCAAATTATATATTTAACAGTAGGCTGATAAAATTCAAATTATAAATAACCAAGCATTTACTGTACTTGTATCTATAGTATGCTGATGTCATGATAGAGATCCTGTATATTTGTGTTAGGGCCCTGAAATAGTAATCAGTAAAACATTATTAATTACAGACATGCATTGTGCCGGTTAAGGTACCATTGCGCTTTTAAAAAAAAAACTTTGGTGACTCACTGCTTATCTTTGAGGCATGGTTGATGAAGTTTAAAACATGCCTTATGTATATGTATTGCTTAGTGTAAGACATATACTAGTACACAATCACAAATATTCTCTCTTCACCCATTAATAGCACAGCTATTAACTACAGTAAATATTTGTGAAGCACCACGCTTTGGTGAAATGAATAATGGCCTTTTGCATTAGTTAGGTGAGAATGTAATTCAGTCAGTGAATGAAATAAAACTTAGTGCTCCACTCTACTCATAGGGCTTCCTGAAGCCGGAGGAATCAAATGAACGCCGCTGTGATACAGAGGAGTCTTTAAAAAGCAGGCACTGTGACAAGGAAAAGCACATCATTAACCCTGAACCAAAAATGGATGAACTGAAGAACAATGACCTCAACCAGGGCCCATATAGCGTGATCCAGATTAAGCCACAAAATCTCAAATTCAAACTCCGAGTCGGTGAGCAATTCCTTGTATATCACTAACTAAGCTGCATTATATTGATTATATTGATCGTCAGTGTGAATTATGATTTAAAAGAGAAAATAAAATGTAGAATAAATCAAATGACCGTATTCACACAGCGGCCATTTTGCAACCGTGTGAATATGGTCAGTTGAGAGTTAGGATGTATTTTCTAGTGATTACATTTTTCTTAACCAATCACAGGTGTCCCACAGACATTTAAAGTGTCATTCAAAAGAGCCGAGGGGTTTCCTATTGATTTGTATTACCTGATGGACCTGTCATTCTCCATGAGAGATGACCTGGACAAGATAAAAGATCTGGGTCAGCATATCATTGACACTCTTGGGACCTTCACGAAAAAGATTCGTATAGGTGAGAGCAGAGATTCCATTCCAATCTATTTGAACAGCAAAGATAGCTGGGGATCTAAATCCGAGGCCTATCCGTTTGTGCCAATGTTGTGAGTTTGCTGCCATCTAAATGTAAAATAATTGAGCTAATTGAGCTTGGTACTGGTACACTGTGATGTAAGCAACACAGCTGCATCTATTCTAGACCTAATTTGGACATTGCAAATTGGCATTTGCTATGATCACATTGACACACCGAAATCCATCACCCCCCATTATTCTGCTTGCTATATCCATTAGGTTTTGGCTCTTTCGTGGATAAGGTGGCCCTACCATATGTGAGCCAGGTGAAAAGTAAAAAGAAAAACCCTTGCCCTAGCCGGAGCACCACTTGCCAGCCAGCCTTCAGCTTCCAAAACATTCTTAGCCTGACTGAAAATGCCAGTGATTTTAAGAGGGAGGTCAGCAGGCAGGCGATTTCTGGTAACTTGGACTCTCCGGAGGGCGGATTCGATGCCATAATGCAAGCAGCTGTCTGCCAGGTAAGTTTGTCCTCTAACCTCATTAATGCTGTGTCCCATTTTGGGAAAATTTCCAAATGTATTTTTAAAAAATCACACCCTGTGTGAAGGTAGCGGCGCCTTTGATACATTTTGTCATCGATATGTGTTGATAATGTGTTTATAGCCATGTGTCACGTGAAGCTTGACCAATCACTTTGTTGACGTGTCTGACCAATCAGAACGTTGACGGTGAACACAGACAAAGTCAGGTATAGAGCAGAGCAGGGTCCGCGCGCCGCTAAAAATCACATCCAGTGTGAAGTGAGCGGTGTTATTTAGAAACAACAGTGGTCATCACAGTGATGGAAGCTCACTTTTAAAAAAAAATGATTTTTTGAAGTGCGTGGTGCTATTTACAGGTTATTATTTCATCATGCGTCTCGCTACCCAATCAAAGCAAAGGGTCTGAATAGAGTCAGCCAATCACGGTACGGCGAAAAGGGTGTGAATAGTTAAAGAAGTCTTGCTAGACGAGATTGAAATCTTGTCTAGCTAGACTTCCGGTGTGGCGCATTCAAGACAATCACGTTGACTAGTGTTCTGTCACTATGAACGTCAGATCTAAAAAAAAAAATCTAAACTAAAAGCTATCAAAATATGCGATCTAGCTCAAGGCCTATTGGCGCAATCAAACAATCAAAATTGTGGTTGGGGCCTATTTCTTCTCCAAAACCGCGCTTTCCCTTCTGCCCACAGGGAGTGCCACAAACAATTGCACCGTCGTACAAACTCTATTCCCCCCCTAGCCTGGTTCCATACCATAGACCCCACCCACTCTCTGAGTGGACTGCCTCTTGGTCTGGTGTCATAAATGTGAACCTAGGACTTCTCCGGTACAAAATGTATTGTCCAATGAGAGTCGAAGGTGGGCGTGGGGATCCCTTAGGATTGGTTTAGCCAATTGTCACTGCCAAAGGCACCGAGAGCTGCCAGCCAGCAAACTGGTGCTGTGGGAACCAACACATGGGCACCGGTCAAGAGGACGCCCCACACTAACATACGTGGACACGCTCAAGAAGGATGCAGGAGCCCATAGCACCAATGAGTTGGCCAGATGTATGGAGAATCGGGATGACTGGAAGCAACGATGGAGGGCTCGTCTGAGGACGACCTAGAGAGAGAGTGCTTCCCCTTTAGGCTAATGGATAAGATGTTAACTTTAGTGTCCCTTTCCACATGGGAGACCATGGTTCGAATGCCGGGTGTTACACATATACCCAGGTCTTTATTTAGTTGTCTTGTTCGTTGGAAATTGTATGAATGTATGTATATCAATCAATAAATACATTGAAATCACTTCCTCCATATTCTTCCTCTATATTGTTGTTTTTTCAGGATGCGATACGTTGGCACAATGTTACCCGGATTTTGGTCTATACATCAGATGACACGTTCCATATTGCTGGAGATGGCAAACTGGCTGGGATATATGAACCTCATGATGGGAATTGTCACCTCAATGGGAACATATATGATGGCACCAAATATGTGAGTAAACTACCATCGAAGCAGCAAATTTGTACTTTCAAAATCTGTGTAACTTATCAAGATTATTTGTTCATGAAAGTGTTTTGTATCCCCTTTTGTTAAAAGGCTATTTTTTGTTCAGCAGGTCTCCCCATCTCTATAGCTCGACTACTGAACAAACACTGATTGATATCGGAAACAAATATCACTTATACCCCCTTTAACCACATGAACCCTAGCGACCCTATGCTGGAAATGTCATAATAAGTGAACATTTGGCAAAAACAGGCAAACATTTACCTAAATTGGTGAATATTCAGTGGAAATAGCAGATCTACAAGCTCACAATGCATTACCACGCGTTATGAGCTATTCTCGCCATTTGACAAAAATTGGGTGTTTATATGACGTTTCAAAGTGTTTTCGCAAACATTCTTTTTGTTTTTGTGTGTTTAGGACTACCCCTCCATCGGCCACCTCTCCAGGATTCTCTCAGCCAACAACATTCAGCTTATTTTTGCTGTCACTGAGGAAATTGTCCCAGCTTATCAGGTCTGTATAAGAAAGGACAGAATATTATGGAGGTGTCTCCATGTGACTCCGTGACTAATATTTATTGGTGACTTTTCAATACCTCTCATCCAAGCATTCTGTTTTTTTTAGGCCCTGAGTAAACTAATCCCCCAGTCGGTGGTGGGAGTTCTCAAGAAGGACTCCAGCAATGTGGTCCAGCTCATCTCGGAGGCATATGATGTGAGAATGTTAATGGTCTTCAACCGAGACCACAAAAAGGCACCACTATAATTGAAGACTATAGTTAATATTCTGCTCCAAATGGTTAAGATGAATAAAATGCAGAAGATACATTAAAGGAGGAGTTCACCCAAAAAATGACTTATTTTCTATCAATTGCACACCCTATGAAGCCTTGAATCCATGGATTCTTTTTTGTTTTTGTGACATTCCTAAGCTAATAATTTGATTCCCGTCTCCTACCGGCTAATGTACCCGGTAGGAGACACAAAGTAGATTATTTGTGTCTCCTACCGGAAATACACACAGTCATCAAATTATTGTCTTAGGAATGCCACAAAAACAAAAATAAATCCATGAAATCAAGGCTTCATGGGGTGTGCAATTGATAGAAAATAAGTCATTTTTGGGTGATCTCCTCCTTTAAGTGTGTAAATCTACAGTGGTGGACAGTAACTAATTACATTTACTTAAGTACTGTACTTAAAAAAAATATTTGTAATTTCTACTACATTTCAAATAGAAAGTGCATTGTGAGCTTGTAGATCTGCTATTTTCACTATTTTTTGAAAATATCAGAATTTTCTTTTTACGTTTTTGGGGAAATGTTCAAAATGTAGGCTATACTTGAGTACATACTTTAGCCACCACTGTAAATGTACTTGGCAATAAATACACTTAATTTTAACTTAACTAGTACATTAGATAAGCTACTGTATTTTCTTCTTTACCACACACACGCGTGCGCACGCGCGCGCGCACACACACACACACACACACACACACACACACACACACACACACACACACACACACACACACACACAGATATGCAGCTTTTCCCCTTCTTTTTTTGTCTTTTATTTACAGAACCTGTCCTCCACCATACTTCTGGAACACCAGGGGGCTCCACAAGGCCTGGATGTCTCCTACCAGTCCCACTGTTTTGACAATGCCCCCTGGCAGAAGAGGGGAGAATGCATGAATATCAAGATCAGTCAGCAGGTTTGTCTATAATTCCTAGAGACTGTTCTTGTACTCAAGAACAATGTTGAGGTATTTTTTTTACTTTTTTGGACTATTTACAATTATTAGTTTTACTTCTACTCCACTACATCACACATCACAGAGACACATATTTTACTTTTACTCCAGTACAATTACTTGCAAGCTTTTGTTACTACTAGTACTTTGTAGATTTTGATTATTATTACAAAACATACATTAACACTTCAGCCCTATATATACTTTGGCTATTTGAATTGAAAATAGCCTATTTTGATACCAAGACTTTTGTACTTTTACTCAAGTACATTTTGAATACTGGACCTTTGCTTGTAACAGAGAATTTCTTCATTGTGGTATTGATACTTTTACTTAAGTCAAATATCTGAGCACTTTTTCCACTTCTGGAAATGTCACACATAACCACAAACTAAATGAATAATGAAACTGGGCAACTTGCTTTAGCCAATTATTATTACCTCTAAAGGGTTTAGTTTTTACATTGGAATGAAAAATGTTATATTGTCTTTTGTGTTCAGGTTGACTTCACTGTAAGGCTGAACATCTCGGAATGTCTTGGAAAAGAGAGGGAGTTTCATTTTAAAGTTCAAGGCATCAGCGAGACCCTGAAGGTGGCTGTAGAGACCCTGTGTGACTGTGATTGTGGAGAGAGGGAGAAATCATCCCCACACTGTGACAACAAAGGAACACTCAACTGTGGAGTATGCAGGCAAGTCCCTACTCAGTAGAATCCTAGTGTTCATTCTGAGAGTAACCCATAAGGGTTTGACCAGTTACAGCGCTGCCTGCAGCCTAGGAAAGAAAATACCAATACCGGCAAATGTTAACGTAGAGAATGTAAAATGTTATTGTTTGAATTAACACAATGTCAAAAAATTTGCCTGATGCCTGATGCTCCTCAGGGAATATCAATAATGGAAAATGTTAACATAGAGAATGTATGTAATATATTATAATTATGATTTGAGTATTTAGTATTATTAAATATGTTAAACTATTAGTAAATGCATTTTCTCTGTTGATATAAAATACATAATTATGATTCTAGTAGTTAATGAACCCAATAGTGTCCCTACTGGGGCAAACATTCAGCAATTCCTTGTAGATCAGCTATTTTTGGCTAAGTTAAATTGGTGTAGAGGGGGAGAAAAGGAGAGGGCCTAGTATAGAGCCCTGGGGGACCCCGGTTAACTTAGCCAATCTACGGCTTTTAAGTGGTCGAAGTGTTGCGTTGTGATTGTTTTTGTAAACTGTTTGACGTGTCTCCTATAGTTGTGACTCGGGTTTTGTGGGTCAGAAGTGTGAGTGCGAGCAGCAGAAGTCACTGGACTCGTCCTGCCAGAACAACGCGTCCCAGGTCTGCAGCGGCCATGGCATCTGTCACTGTGGAGTGTGCACGTGCCAGGGCGGCTACAGTGGCACGTTCTGCCAGTGCAACGACAATGACTGCCCCAGATACAACAACATGCTCTGTGGTGGTAGGCGCACGTTTCATATGTTGCACATGTACGACCATCCAATGCATTTAACCATTTTAAACCCTATAGTACTTCATGTCCCGGGGTTCTAGACTAATATGCCCCTTCCTTTTTTCCCCCTCTACACCAAATCTCTTCGCTGTAAATAGCTGATCTACAAGCTCACAATGCGTATGGGTACTGTACTGGCAGCAGTATACTGCTACACAGTGGTGGAAAAAGTACTCAAATGTTTTACTTAAGTAAAAGTAGCAATACCACAATATAAAAATGCTCTGCTACAAGTAAAAGGCCTGTGTCCAAAATGTTACTTGAGTAAAAGTACAAAAGTATTGGCATCAAAATATACTTAAAGTACCAAAAGTAAAAGTACAAACATTTTTGAAAATGGCAGATCTACAAGCTCACAACGCGTCGGCTATTTTCATATAGCCTAGGTATAAAATAGGGCTATATGTTTTATAATATAATCATTTATATCTGCAAAGTAACTAGTAACTAAAGTTTTCAAATAATTGTAGTAGAAGTAAAAGTATTGAATATTAGAAATACTTCAGTAAAGTAAAAATACCTTAAAAGTATAATACTTGAGTAAATATACTTAGCTACTTTCCACCACTGCTGCTACACATACAGTATTTACAATAAAGATCTGCATACTGTATCTTGCAGTTTGGGTTTGTTTGATTTTTTTTTTATTCTTCAGGCACTGGGAATTGTAACTGCAGCACCTGCACATGCTGGGCCAACTACACCGGCTCTGCATGTGACTGCTCCACTCTCACAAATGAATGTGAAACAGAGGGCAACAGACATTGCAGTGGGCATGGACGATGCGAGTGCAACCGGTGCCGTTGTAATAAAAAATTTGATGGCAAGCACTGCTCTTCAATAGTGAATGCTTGTCAAAACTTCAAGTGAGTATGATATACTGTATGTTATGCTGTATATCAAGATATGAACAATAGGCCATATCAATAGGTCACCCACGCAACAACCCGGTCAACTCTGGGTACACTGCTAGTAAAAAAGTGAAAAAAAAAAAGGAATATGAAACTGAGGTAGCTGTTATTTGTTTGCTGTTTTTTTGTTTGCATTTTCAAAATAATTGGTTCTTAGAGAGAAATGCTGCTCACATGATTTTTTATTGTTTTCATTGGCAAACATGAATATAATATGACCATATATGTACATATTTATCGAAAGGATAAGACACAAAAAAGCTTGAGAGCTTATTTCCATTGTGGTCATTTGAGTGCAAAAAGGCACCACAGTGTCTTGAGACAAATTATTGTGATTCTATACTATAATACTATAATAAATAATAACTATAATAAAATTGAATTGAAATTGGATTGAATTTATCCAGCTTGTATGAGCATGCCTTTAGAATGTACAATACATGTTTGAAATCAGGTATCTCTCATGGTAAAACGTATAAGAACAGTCATACGTTTGCCTGTTGTTACCTCACCAGGAATTGTATTGAGTGCATATCAAAACACAAGGCAAGTGGTGAGGAGGAGGTGAGCTGCAGCGAGCACTGCCACTCAGCAAAATTACAATACATTGGACAAGAGGAGCTCCCCTGCAGTACTGATGCTCTCATGTATGAAGTGAAGCCTTCCCTTGATGGCAGCATCCTAGTCCGCTACACTGACCTACCCCGTGAGACATCTAATTCATCAAATAATCATTTCATTCCTGAGAAATAGCCAGTAACCTAAAAGTACACTATCTTAGCCTTGCGAGCAATGTTTGTTTCCTAGCCTTGTAAAAGTTATTACCTTACTTATAGTAATAGCCAGTTTTGTGATGGGTTCTCTGGTTCTTTGAATGGCATTAACATTAATAAAACAACTTGCATATTTGAAACGTAATCTCCTCCTTTCCATTTGTTTGTCTGACAGGTTCTAGTATTGACAGAACATTTGTGATCATTGTCGGCTCTGTGTCTGGTATCATTTTCATTGGCATAGCAGTGATCATGGTCTGCAGACTCCTGCTGGAGCTGCACTATCGCAGAGAATACCGCAACTTCATCCACGCTCAGAAAGACAGCAAATGGAACGAGGTGAGAAATACAGTATAACATTGCATAAAACATGCCTCATTTTCTATACCAGTCATAATAACTTAACTTTGTAGGCTAATGGTAAGATTTATTTTCATTTATATAAATTAAAAATATAAATGTATGAATTTACAAATACATGCCTCACCTTTGTGATTTCAGGCCAACAATCCCTTGTTTCAAGATGCCACCACCACTGTAGTGAACCCGATGCACTTCGAAGATGACTAATCCAATAGCTAAATGATGAATTTATATAGCACCTTCTTTAACCCATTAAGACCGGGAAAGCGTATAGGTTGTTATACCTTTAAAACCAGGAAAGCGTCTGTGTCATTTTAGATGTTGCTATATATATATAGCAACATGATTTTTTTTAAATGAATAAAAAGTATTTATTTCAGAAAATTTAGGTTAGGATTTAGAAGGCGTTTTTAAAATCGGCCTCAGATCTAAATTGGTTAAAGCGGAGGAAACCATGCAAAGCACCAAATGGCTCATCAGGAACAGTTAGGGGTTCATTGTCTTGCTCAAGGAAACTTCAACAAACAGCGAGGACCAGCCAGGGATCTAACCTGGAACCTTCTGATTCCAAGATGGCCACGCTACCTCCTGAGCCCACGCACGACATTCCCAAAGCTGGCCTGCTCAGTAGCTTGATTGTAGGAGCCTACACTTACTTGTCTGTAATTTTCCAGAACTTTGACCTTGCTATATGACTTTTTCTTCTTATATTATCCCCGCCAGGAGGCCGGAAAGGCAGAGGGCGAGCTCGAGGGATTATGTTTTTACTCTTTCTGTCTGTGTGTCTGTCTGTCTATCTACGAACAGCTAATCTCAGGCCGTTGGATCGATCAGAGTGAAACTTCTTTTTCACACTCACTCCCAGTAGGCCAAGGAAGAACTGCTACAAATTCTTTAAAGCGGCGTCATGGAGGCGCTATAACAGCCCACATCCCGTTTTGGTCTATAACTCTTGAACCTTGGGTTGTACAAACAAAACATGAAGCGGTCTGTGGGATAAATAGAGGTTCTTCCTTGGCCTACTGAGAGTGTGTCTGCAAAGTTTCATGTTGATTGGTCCAGTGGTGACAGAGATTAGCTGTTCACAGACAAACAGACACACTGACGGACAGGGGCGAAAACATAATTTCCCCCGACGGTAACTAATATGTAACCTTTTCTCAATGCGTTTTAATTCAAATTCTTCAATAAATAGCCATAAATAGCTCATCTGTTTCCTTCAATTATTTTAAAATCACAAAAAGATAAGATATGCATGCACTTAGTTTTGTGTGTGTGTGTGTGTGTGTGTGTGTGTGTGTGTGTGTGTGCGTGCGTGCGTGCGTGCGTGCGTGCGTGCGTGCGTGCGTGCGTGCGTGCGTGCGTGCGTGCGTGCGTGCGTGCGCGCGCGTGTGTGCATGTTTGTTTGAATTAAAAAATACATCCTTATATAGCAGGCCTATATCGTTTTTTTGATTAGTGCGTTTCGAATCAGGGTGGAAACGAAATAGGTACATTTACTCAAGTACTGTACTTAAATACAATTTTGAGGCACTTTTACTTTACTTGAGTATTAAAAATGTTTTGATACTTTATAGGCTACTTCTAGTCCACTACATCTCAGAGGCAAATATTGTAATTTTTACACCACTGCAGTTATTTGAAAATTTTAGCTATGAGTTACTTTGTAGATTTACATTATTATTACAAAACATACAATTCAATTCAAAGGAGCTTTATTGGCATGAGAAAACATACGTTTACATTGCCAAAGCAAGTGTCAAAATATAATAAAAACAGTTTAAGAAAATGGGTAAAGTAGTTGGAGGGGATACAGCTTTGTGTTAAAATGTCACATTGCATCGTTATACATGCTACATATACAGGAAGCAATCTTTTGCAGTCACTTTGGGACAATTAGCAGCATTTTTTAAAAACTATTTAATACTTACATACATTAACCAAGTAAGTCCTAAGCCCTATACTTCCTCTATTCAGAAATAGCTGATCTACAAGCTGTAAATATTTGACATTGATATTTTTGAAAAATATTGTACATTTTAGAACTTAAAACTTAGAATAAAACTTGATACTTTAAAGTAGGCTATATTTTTATGCCAATATTTTTGTACTTTTACTCAAGTCAAAATTTGAATACACGCCTTTTACTTGTAATAGAGTGTTTTGATATTGTGGCATTGTTACTTTTACATTTAAGTAAAAAAAACACTGCTTAGAATGAAAAATAATGGAATAGTTATTAGCAGATTAGAGTGAGGCCAGTGAAAAGAATGAGAAGAAGTCCATCTCTCATCCGGAAGTACTGCAAACGTGCATAAGAATGATAAGAACTACAAAACCCATAAGTCCATGCGTCAACCGGAAGTACTGCAAACGTGCGTTCGGATTGGTTAGCATTAGCAAACGTCTTTTCTTTCAAAACCTGAGCGGTGAAGCCAACCAGTGATCACCGACACCGATCACTTGAACTTAGATGAAATGTTTTATCCATGAACGCTAACGAATGAGTAGTTGTTATTCTGCGACGCAAATAGCAGTCTGTCGTAACGACACAATCGACACGCCACAATATATGGTGAGTCACGCTATGTACATTTAAGACTTACATTTTAAGTAACGTTCGGAAAACAAACAACCCAAAGTAATGTTAACGTAATGCTAACGGTTGCTTCTTATGTTAAGTGTTTTGGTTGACCTGTACTGTACTGTCTTCTTGCAGATCTGAAAATGAAGTGTTTAAAGGCCGATGAGTTCTTCAAAAGGACGGAGTCCCTGAAAGACACGGGTCTTTTACTCAAAGAACTGGAGGTAAGCCTTATTATAACGCTGTTGATGTTTCCATATTTGCTGTGTTAACGTTTACGCAATCTGGGAACCCATCGGCGAGAGAGATGAACTCTCCGACGTTACATGTTGATGTTAGTTAGCCACACTTTGATCAGCGGTGTAAAGTAACTAACTACATTTACTGAACTACTATACTCTAGTACACTTTTGCGGTATTTGTACTTTACTGGTGTATTTCCAATTTCCTATACTTTTACTTCTACTCCACTACATCTCGGATCCAAATATTGTACTTTTACTCCACTACAATTATTTGAAAACTTGAGTTACTAGTTACTTTGTAGGTTTTGATAATTAATACAAAACATACATTACCCACACATTTCGGCCATTTTAAAATAGCCGATCTACAAGCTGACAATGCGTCGCAATGCGACGCATTGTGAGCTTGTTGATCTGCTATTTTCAAAAGATTTGTATAGATTTGAAAACTTGTGAAATGGGACATTCTGCATAATGAGTATTTCTATGTTGCAGTATTGATACTTTTACATAAGTTAAAATAATGTCAGTACTTTTTCGACCACTGACTTTGATGTTACAGAATCAAACTAATCCATTATAACAGTGCATTCCCTGACGTTTGCTGGGTTTTTGACATTCAAATCACAAGGAAGGTTCTATGAGATAAACATGAGCTGGTGGGAAATTGTATTCTTTGTCCACGATTGAAAGAGAATCTAAAACAAGTTTGTGCATTTTGCAGAAGTATGTGAAGAGCGGACCATTGCTTGAAAACCGTTGCTGCACGTTGTATGACCGGGTCATCAGGGCCTGTTGCAACCGCCTTGGAGTAGTTGGAGTAGTTGGACGCCCTGACATAGAACATGTAGATTTGCTGATAAAGATTGTGGAGCTTGCCCTTGATGGCTACAGTGTGTATGGGGAGCACCATGCAAAGAACAGCCCACTGTATATGGAACGGATCATCTTCCACATCTTCAAGAGGCTCAGCTGTCTGGGAATTCATAGTTTATGTAGCCGCTTAGGAAATTGGCTTTACAATAGACTTGTACAACAGGTATGTGAAGCAGGTAATATATAATTGTCAGTTTATATACAGTATATTGACTACATTACACTGAATGAACATTTTTCTTTCTTTTTCCTCTTATGTTTTCCAGACTGAAGACTCCGGTGCTCTTGTGCACAGCTGTTTCGGAGTGCTTTGGAATGCCAAATATGAAACGTACCTGAAACCCAGAGACAAACTCCACTACAAGATGCAAGCTCTGAGCTTTGCCTTGTTGTTGGGTAGGGAGAGCACAGTACCTCTCCTCTACTCCAAAGTTCCTGTGTACACAGAGCAAGCTTTTACTGAGTTTCAAAAAGATCGTAAAGCATTGACCAAGAATGATGCTTCCTTTCTACAGCAGGAAGTACGCCATCTCCTTGATGGCTGTATGACTGCATGTCAAAGCAGGGAAGGGGATACTAGGCACTCTTTTGTGCACAACAGTTTACTGTCCCTTTCTGAAGTAGTTCTGGTCACAGTGAAGTTTCTTTGTAAAGAAGGCCACTGGGCTCTGGCTTCTGTGTTCTTGGAGAGCGAAGTCACGCTCAATGGTGACCTTCACAGTACAATTGTGGGACTTGGCAAATGGGCGGTAGAAATTTACTGTTCGAGGAGCTCTGGAGAGGGCATTGGACAGGGTTTTACCAAGTGTGCCCGAACTCTGAGGTCTATTCCAGCTGATTTGGGAGACCGGGAATCGCATGCAGTCCTAGAAGCGAGCAATCTTGTGCAGTGGGCTGTCGAAGCTGGACAGCCTGGGGTGCTAAATGGACACGATCTCCTTGCCTGGTTTTCTTTTTTGGAGGAGCATCAAGAACGAATACTGAGAAGACTACAGATGGTTAGTGCAGCAGCTACACTGTAGCCTAATCATCATTGACAAATATTCACACCGTTAGCATTTTGCTCTGACATGGTCATTTAACTAGGACATTTTTTATTTCTAATGTGTGGTATTTGTTCAACGCTTAACAGAATTCGGCATCCCAGACTGAGGTCAGCCAACTCAAACAGTCCTTGTTCCTCAGCATGAACAAAAGCATAGAGTTTGCTCGTGAAAGTCTGCTGGCCTCGCAGGTACGTAAAGCTGGTTTCAGATGTGCCAAATGGTTAAGTTGTTGATGCTCACTGATCTATCTGTGTTTTAGGCCTGTATTTAAGTGACCTTACTCAATGTGGTTCTTGGTTGTTTGCTTGTTTGTAGCTGGAGAACACGGTGACGCTGGATAGAGTAGTGCTGTATTGTCGGGCCACCTCTGGACGGATGATGGCTGAACTACGCAAGCCGGACAGTAACGTTTTAGGTGAATCGTTTCAAGCGATCCCAGGTAATTTAATGGAGTCTTTTCTTGTTTTACATCTTACATCTCTATTTGTACATTTGTATATGTATCTATTTGTCAACATCTTCTGACCTACTTACTTGTGTTTTGTGCAAAAAATACATGCATGAATTATTAAATGATGTTAGGCTTGCCTTACACAATTCTAATTCTATTTTCACATATTCTTTATAGTGTCTACTCTTTACAACTTCGTGTGTGGATTGTATAACCAGAAACTCTATGACCAAGCCTTCCCACTAATTGAGATCATCTGCCAGGAGCTGTGTAGGAATTGCCTTCCCTCTATCTCTCTAAGTTTGGTGAGCTGCATAACCAAGTATTTATTTCAGATTTACATGTTTTTTTAAACTAACTTTTTTAACAAAGAATATGTGGTTATTCCTCGAATAGCGCAACAAAGCTTTCAGGCTGGGTGTGCAAATATCTGCACGGACCGGGAAGCTGCATCGAGCCCTGGATTTGGTCATCTCATGGCTGAAGGCCCTGGGACGAAACCTCAAAACTCACATGGCGGAACCGGTGTCTTTGTGGGCGAAAACGAAGGCAGGCGCAGCGTGTGATGATGAGGACATCAAGCTGAGGTAGGAACACATCACTTTTTTTCCCATCACGCGCACTCACATATTAGTTTGTATTGGTCAGTGCGCTCAGTGCTAACATTTTGAATTTCAAGGACACCATAACTGAGTGTACAAATGCTTTTAATCTGCTGTAGAACTAGATTACGTTTAATTTGTCTCGAGCCAAAATTGTGATTGTGATTTATTACTACTTCGACTACTATTTTTATTAATTGTGCACCCCTTTGGTTGATTCCCCTAGGACTCTGCGTGATGGATTTGGTGCTGACATTCCAGATGAGGAAGTCATGCTTTGTCTTTTGGAAGAGGAGCTGCATACATATAAAGAGATGAGTGGGGACACTACTCAGCAACGGTACAACACTCTCTGTGACCTACTGGACATCTGCCATGAGGAGAGCCCCCACACACACTTGCGTGCCGTCTACCTGTGTGAGATGGCCCAAGTTGTGTGTTTCCAGGATTTTAGTGAACAGACAGACTGGTACACGCTTTGACTCAGATCTAAGGCTGAAACGATTCTTTAAGTTATTCTCTTAATTATATTAACCGTCAGTACAGTGTGTTTGTCTACCGAGCGCAAAAGATTAATGGATGGAATTGACATCTGTCCATTTATAATGCTGTCTATGCACTGCTTTATGGAAACACTCAACAGATGATCGTGTAACACTTGCGTCATGAATATCTTGCAAAACAAACATAGTCTAAAAATGTTAGAATTGCTTAAGGAATCAGTTCAGCTATACCTGGTTTACTATTGTATATTTTGTCTGTCACAATTTTGACATCTCACCATTTGTTTGGTATCTTGCATTGTACAGCTCAGCAGTTGATTTCACGCATGAAGCTTTGCGGCTACTGGGAGAAGAGCAGGAGACCGCAGAGAATGCTCATAAGCTGAAAGATGATGAGGCCCATGCTTTGCTCTGGCTCTACATCTGCACTCTAGAGGACAACCTACAAAAGGTGGGTTTTGTACTGTCTGTTGTGTGTCAGTGTTACAATATGGTATTGGATTTAGTTGGCAATCGAAGACCATTTTCATGCCTGAAATGAATGACATTGGATTTCATAAAAATATGCAGAAATTGACGGGTTTCAAAACTCCATTCCTGCTTCAGTACAGTTAAATGTATTTGTGTATTGAGAAGAACAATCTGAATCGATAAATCGGAAACTATACTTGTTTCTATCTGGGTTAAACTAAATCCTTTAGACATTGACCAGGACTCAATGTCCTTTTTTAAATTATAATTGAGTCATTGTGATTTCTGCTTGGCCAGGCCATCGAGAAGAGGAAAAGACTGAACGACTTGTGTCAGGAGTCAGATAATGTGATGAAATCCATACCGGTCAATGACCTTGACTATGAAGACAGGCAGAAGCAACAGGATGGTACCCTGATTCATGAGGGCCTGCACTTCAACCTGGAGTCACAGAACAGTATGTTGTCTTCTTTCACATGTAGACCAGAACTGATATCAAATTCAGTAATGGATCACTTCCATGTTCTTTGCATTTTCTCATCAGGCATTGTGATATATTATGCAACTCAATCGGCTTAATCATTTTAAAATGAGGATTTCTGTGTGTTTTGTGTCCTCAGAGTTGTGTCAGTTTCTGGAGAGGGCCCTTGATAAGTGGTCTTCTATTCTGCAGAAAGGAAAACGTCCCTCTGTTAGGAACCTAAGACAGACCTGCAGCTCTCTTCTCCTCACTACTGCCTTGTTCAAACTCATGGGAAAGGTGACAATATAGATTCAAACGACTTCAATGTCATTTTTGGTGTTTGGTCTTATAGTTTGATTTTGGTGTCTATTTTGACCTGGTGGGACACTGGGATCTTATTGTGTTGTCAAGATAGGACTCTGGAATTCCACCAAGTTGTTGTCGCGCTCTCCCATAAGCGAGACATCGCACTCGTAATACCGGGGTTAACCAGGGTTAGGCAAGTAGTAACTTATAGTTTTAGCTCAGTGCTCAAATGTGAGATGATTGCTCCGCAGGCTTAAGATTATTGTATTTGTGTATATTGTACACAGTACACAAGAAGGATAAATTGCTGGTGTATAAATATGTAATTTCACAAAAAATGCGTATTTATTGTAAGAGACAACCTTGTTTGACATGAGAAAAATGCACCACTTATGCTGCATGGAAGCAGGCCACTTCCTGGACCTTGATCAAATAAAAGTCTGGAACTGGACAGGAAAGATGCAACCTGTGATTATTATGCCTTTTTTCAATCCATATTGTGAAAAGCTAAACCGGATCCTGAATCAGCAGCCAGGGAATTTGGTAAATTCATGCACCTTTTTGTGTTGCATATGCCGATTATTATCGTACATTTGGTTACCCTGATCGCACAGGGTAAAATTCCTGAGATCAGGGTTCCCATGTGTCTTGGATTTGTTTTACCAGGTAGTTCTTTTTGAAATTCATGTCATCTAAATCTAGCAAATGTCTATGTGCAGCGATGGCCATGTCAAAGTATCTAAATTAATTTAAGTTAGTAAATTAGCCCTCCCTAAAAAGTAATGCATTCACACAGAGGTTGTTATTGATTGTTGTAGAACAAGGTATGTATTTGTCTGGGTACCATATCAAATGACTGTTCCTTTGTCCTGCTTAGCCCCTGAAAGCTTTGAAAGCCTCCCAGCTGGCTTTTGGCGTATGTCACCACTTGCCTGATGACCCAAAAAGTGCCAGTTACCTCTGCCAATCAGCCATGCTCCTTCTGGAGTTGGGTGTCCCTGAAATGGCTCAGGTAATGGAATTTGCAATGGCTATCTTGTATCATTCACATCACATGCAGTAAATAATTTGTACTGCACTTTGTACTGTAGTAAAAACTGCTTGTTTTTTGGAATGCCAAAAAGTGTCTCTTGTTTCAGGTTCAGCTGCAGCAAGCGGAACACATTCTAGCATCAGACACCACCTCTGATGGGCCCTCTCCTCTCTCCATGCTGGTGGTTCTGTTGAAAGCTCGCTATTGCTATGTCACAGGCCAGGTAGGTCTACTGTTGAAAGCTCGCTATTGCTATGTCACCCGCCAGGAGGTCTACTGTGCTCAAATACAATTGTGCAGAAGGAGCGGGCACATGGACAATACTATCTTGATTCACCAATTGTTTCTCATGATGGGTTTCGCACATATTAGGATTTTAGTAGTATTTTGGCTTTAGCAGATTTGTGTGATCCCTTCATTGACCACATCTCAGGTGGAGCCAGGGGTGCATTATTTGTGTGAGGTGCTCAAAGTGGTGATGCAGAAGCAATCCATAAGCTGGTACCTGCTGAAAGGCCAGGCACTCCAGACCTGTGGTACCTACCTCGGCTTGGACACGGCTGACCTGCCACAGGAACTACGCCAACACATCACCCAGCATGGTTTGTACAATCATTTGCTCACATTCTGTACTCCCTTTTTTTTTTACTGTTTTATTATTGTTTGTTCCTGTCTGACTTCATAGCTGAGGATTCTAGATCTAACTAATGTCATGTTGCATTGAGGACTGTTGCATGTATATTCCAGGTTCAAGTAATGCAGATATCGCCTTCTCTGCGAGTCTGAGGCTACTCCACAGCCTCCTGTGCACTATTAGGGGGAACGTCCTGTATAGCAAAACCACAGACAGCACCACTGTACAATTCATCAACCAAGGCAAGCTTTCTTTACACTGGCCTGCTTACAATGTCTTTGTCTTGGAAAACTACCATCACACTTAAGATACTTGTTTTGATGATGTGCTTCCTTTTGTTCTGAAAACAGGTGACAACCTGTTGCTGAAGTGGCAAGTACTTTCAGAGCTGCTAGATTGTTCTCTGAAGGTGGTAGATATTATGAGCGCTAGTGGAGATGTCCATTGTGCCCTGCATCAGTGTCTGCAAGCCCTTGAAATGGCCACCAAGCTGCAGGCCCTAAGCAAGTAAGTACATGGTTGTTGGCGTAATAGGCTCTATGCACAGCAGCCATATTGGGAATGAATTGGGCCCCTGCCTTACTTCCTTTACAGGTGTTACCAATAATACTAATTAAGGCTCTGTTCCATTTAGTGTGGCATAGTGGTTGCCTTATTTTCAAGGACCCCCATAACTCTGAGAGTGTACAAATGGAACCAAATGGACCCGTACACTCTCAGAGTTACTCACCCACCATAAGGGGCCATTTGGGAACCAAAATGGAGTGTTTCTAGTGAGCCAACATGCACGATATCAGCGCCCTGACCAGAATGGAACAGAGCCTTCATTAGTATCATTGGTAACACCTGTGAAGGAAGTAAGAAGAGGCCCAATTTCTTTCCAATATGGCTGCTGTGCATAGAGCCTATGTTCACAATCATTGAAAATATACATACAGTATATTTAAAAATCTAAATATTTACTAATGATACATAATGTACATAATTCATACCGTGAAACCTTTTCAATAAACATTCATTTTTGATATTGCTGCTGTCGGGCAGAAACCTTGTAATAGCATTGCATTCACAATTCAACGCATTGTGGGTTTGTAGATCTGCTATTTTTGCTATTGGGGAATTTCAATTTAATAGACATTAGCAGTTTGGCACTATTGTAATAGATTTTGCATGAAGAATAACAGATACGCAAGGTTGGAGGCATACGAGTCTGCCGCCGAGCAGACATGAGTTTGAGTGTACTGTACGTCCGCCAAAATCCATGGACAAAAAAATCTGACTCTGTGCGTGGAAAGGGAATCCGCACAAGTACAAATTATGTGCGGACCCAAGCTTAGTTAATGAGGCCCGATGTTTTTAAGAACTTCTCTAAACATTATTAAATACTACTTTTATTCGTGAGAGTCGGCCAAAATGTCATAGGCACGGCCAGAGGCATCGGCGAAAAGTCTTAACCCATTCAATCCGGGAACGCATCGGTGTCATTGTATATTTCTTTGGCTATTCAAAAATAGAAGATATACAAGCTCATAGCGCGGCACCGAGTGCACAATGGGCTTGTAGATCATTTTTGAATAGCCAAAGTATAAAATAATGGTTAAAGCTCAAATCTAAAATGAAACGGATGCGTTCCCGGTTTGAATGGGTTAAAATTAATGTTGCATATTATAACTTTAACGCCTACCGTAACCGCTACACCAGCATCAATGGGTTATATACTGGCCATGGATGTCTGATGTCTATTGACTCGTGCCCTAACCACTTGGCTATCGGGTCGCCCAATGCTGGCGTGATATTAATATAATCTATGCATTGGGTGTCATTGTTTTAGATGTGCTGAGCTGCTGGTGATGAAGGCAGAACTGGAACTGATGAGGGGGAAGAAAGAAGAAAGTGGGTTTGATTTGGACCGAGTCAGGAGCCTGCTAGAACCTGGAACAGGTCAGCAGACTACACGGCACTGCCAGTTCATATTGAACTTGTTGGGTTACATTTTCATCGCACTACTACAATTTACAATTGAATATGTTTGTTTTCCTTCTAGATTTTTCTTGTCTGGAGCAGAAGGCAAACGTGAAAATCAAGCCAAGAAAAGGCTGCCCAGCACAGAAGTCACAATCGCAGTGTCCCATATCGAGTTTTAAAGATGAAGTTGCTGAATTACTGAACATCAGGTGGCCCTCTAAGCAACCTATAGAGATGGTGGACCAGGGCAGCTCCCCGCCTTTCAAAGCCCAGGCCCGCCGCTGGCTGTCATCTTTCGCCCATGCGGCTGACTGCCTGTGCCCCTGTTGCTCTGAGCCTAGTCTGGGCCGGGTGACCGCTCTTTGGGCTGTAGCCGAGGCTCAGCTGTGTCTCCAGCAGGATGTCGTTCCAGCCAGAGTTAGCCAGAAATTCCATAAGGCCACTCTAGCCCGGTGCAAGCGTGTCACTACCAGACTCGGAGCTAAACTTGTGACTCTTTGTGGCCCTACCAGCGGCTGTTCTGAGCCCTCTTTGATGCAGGATGTCGTAGGCCGCACGTACCTGTACATGGCCCTGTCTGAGCTGGAACCCAAGCAAGACAAGGTCCGGAATATATGGAACACCCTGGAGGCTGGACTGGCATTCGTGTCCTCCAAGCCCTCTCTTGAATTGAAGCCCTTTAAAGCGGGCCTAATGGCGACCAAAGCCATAGCAGCGTTGCTTGCCCTGGCTGCCAAAAGGGACTGTACCCCAGAGGAGGTCTTCTCTAAAGTGTGGACCTGGAATCCATCTAAGTTGAAATTAAAACCCAAAACATTACGTCCCCCACAATCACAGAAGAAGACCAAACAGCCAGGCGTTCCTGTAAAAGACCCAGCTATTCTGACCAAGACCAGCAAAGATGAGCCGTTTCCCAAGATTGAACTGACGGGTGCCCCATCCAAAGGAAAGACAACGCTCCCTAACACACCAATGATGGGACCATCCAAGTTTTCTGCTAAAGATTTGACCCATTTTGACTTTCACACAGAGGTGCCCACTTTAACCTGTTACCGTACCCCTGCCCAGAAAGTGAAAGTGCCTGCCTCAGGATGGAAGACAACCACAAAGGCCAAACCTAAACCAGCGTTCTTTGTGTATGAAGAGTCGTCACCAGTTCCTGTGAAAGATCCGGTCTTTGATGTCAAAGACCCAGCTATTCATGCCAAGACCAGCAAAGCTAAGAAGCCGGTTCCCAAGACTGAACTGGCGGGTGCCTCATCCAGTGGAAAGGCTATGATCCCCAAAACGCCAAAGATGGTAAAAGTACAAACTGAGTTTCACACAGAAGTGCCCTCTGTGACCTCTACATCTGTCCAGAAAGTGGAAGCCTCAGCACGGAAGAGGGCCACAAAGGCCAAACCTAAACCACAGTTGTTATTGCACGAAGAGTCATCATCACTAGTTCAGGACAAAGCTCAACGTGTACCTGCTGCTCCCAGACGCACAAGAAAAGCTCGTTTCCAGGTAGAGTATTTCTCATTCAGCTGTTTAATTGTGTAATTCAGTTTTAATTAATTTATTTTATTATATTTATATTTGTTAAATGCAACAAAAAAAGTTATGTCTTGATTTCCCCCCGATGTTTCTCTCAATACAGGTGGAGTTTAGTGATGAAAGTGACTCTGATGCTAACCCCCAGGCAGAAACGGTCCAGAAAGGGCGTGCCACTACTGCCAGAGCTTCCCACAAAAAGGTTCCAGATCCCCACTCAGAAAGGGCCCCTTCCAAGAGCCAGCCTAAGTATAAGTGGACCAGTGATGAAAGTGACTCTGATGCTAACCCCCAGGCAGAAACGGTCCAGAAAGGGCGTGCCACTGATGCCAGAGCTTCCCACAAAAAGGTTCCAGATCCCCACTCAGAAAGGGCCCCTTCCAAGAGCCAGCCTAAGTATAAGTGGACCAGTGATGAAAGTGACCTAGAGCCTAACCCTCAGGCTGAAAAATGTGAGGCCCCTAAAGGGCATGCCACTGCTGCTAGAGCTTCCCAGAAAAAGGTTCAAGAGCCTCGTGCCGCCTCCAAGAGGCAGGCTAGGGTTAAGACCGTCATATTGCCCTCCACTTCTGATGAGGACGTAGAAACTGTGTCCAAGCCTGCTCCTGTTAGAAGGGGAAGAACCAGAAGACAGCTTGGCGCGACGGAACCGGGACCAGAGACTGAACCAGGGAAAATGATGGCCATTGAAGAAGTTGTAGAGGGACTTCTGAATATTAGCATTGAGCAACTGATGGCATCCGATACTGAGAAGGATACTGATGCAAGTAAGGATATCACTGTGTTTTCCACGCAGTGGGATTTTCTCCCTAGACTGTAAAATCCTCATTGTTAATTTTTTTACACAGGGTTAAATAGGCACTGAGGATTTTACTGAGTAATGAAACTTTTCATCTCTTGGTATTCATCCCTGTTGCTGTCAGCTCTGTTAACCCAGTGACCTTTCCCTGTGTAGTAGGTTTTTTTGAGATCCTACGGAAGGACCGGCTCCCGGACACGGAGAAAGACGATCTGTTTGAGCTACACAGAAAAGCTCAGCCTGGTTCTGGCTCCTTTTCTTATTCAGATCCTGGCCTAGGTGAGGTTTCATAATGTGCCCATTACAATAGTGTGGTATTTTTGTTACGGATTAACAGTTTGTTACCATACTGGCATCACCTTAGATTGTTTTATTGGTTTTACATGGTTACATTTTCATTGCAAAGCATGAATGCCAATTTTGTGTACAAAACATATAGCTAATAATGATCATCATTAACCACTTTCAACCTGAGTCCCTATTTTGGGCATTTTGTCATGATGCTGATATTTCTATTATTTGTCGTAGAACAAAGTACGGTCGTAAGTGTTTAAATAGTTATCTTACCTGTAGCTCAAGTTGCTCCTAATCCAGTTACTGTTGCTCTTTTTTTCTTTCTTATTTGTAGACAATATTTCAATGGAAACTATTCAGTCTTTGCTGCGCTCTGCCATCTTGGCTCTTCAGCACTTCCCCCCTCCTGCCCTCTATCCCCGACTCTGTTGGCTCCTGGCCCTTACTCTCGGACAGCAAGACCCCATAACCACGGCTATGCTCCATACCCAGTCCCTGGGTGTCACTAGCCGCCATAGCATGGTCAGGCATCTTACCAGCTGCCTCAGGTAAGCCCTTTGTGCTCATTGCCCATGTGGTCGTTCATGTCTAAACCTGCAGATTTATAACATTTATTATAACCTCTTTGCTTTGCTGTGTCATTCCCAAAGGAAACTAAGGAAGAAAGAGAACTCCGGTGAGCTTGTAGAAAAAATGGAGTCGTTGAGTGTGAGCGAGCCCTCAAAGCAGACCACGCCTCCTCTTGAACAGAGATTGTCTCAGTTGGAGAAAATCTTCTCCTTCTCGAATGCGGGCACCTCTGCTTTCCCTCAGCATCACTGCCAAGAGTTCATTCAACAACTCGAAGACCTTCCCTCTGGTAAAATATGAAAAGGGATAACACCAAACACCCATTCATCACGTTTCTCTCTTTTTATTAGGGTTCAGATGTTCCAACCCTTTATTTATTTAGCTGGGACGGGGACGGGGAACGTAATGCCATTAAACTTAGATGGTTATGTAGGCTGCCTCTGGATGTATCAGTATGTGATAGAGAAGTCCATGTTTCTTGATCATGGAAATAGTTGACATTTGTCATTATCATTTGTTAATCTTCACCACTTGTCATCTATTCTACACAATGCGCTTGAAAACTATCGTCCTTATTCCGGGGCAAACCGGTTTTGTATAGAGGGTATAGGCTCCTGGGGGACTCTGGTCAACGAAGAATATTCGGTTTAAGTGGTAGCCCACTGCTTAGCTAACTAGTGCCACTTGTGGTCTGTGCTAAATATACCTAAATACTATGACGTTCAGTTAATCCATATTCAGTTATTCCACCTCTATACTCCTTTGATTGAATGTGCCGACCAGTTAACCAGCCAACATTAAACTTGTGTCGAACTCCCCACAGTACCTGTAGAAAGCCTGCTTTCTATTAACTGATCTGTGCTCAGATCTGGTCTAGATCCCGCCTACTGTATCCGTACATGCATGCACACAAACCTTTACATATCTTCTCTAAACAGGATGGCTAGAAAAGTGCAGAGTCTTGCGAGTCGTGAGCCTGAAAATAAAATAAATAAGTGAATGTCCGAACCTTTTAATTGTGATAGAACGCCAATATAAATAACAAATATTCGGACCTTAGGATGGTTGGGGCCAGTTGGTGTATACTCCACTAACGCACCGGTCGCAAAGACTTTATCCAGGTGTGCAAAAGACTTATTTCCAAAGTAAAAAAAGGCTATTTACATAGATTTTCTCGTTTTTAAGACGGAATAATAACTGATCAACGCATTGCAACGTGTTAGGATTTAGATTTGCCATTTTTGATGCACAACACTGCCGTGTAACAAAGTATAAATCAGGCGGTCCAATCCTACCAGAATCCTGACTTACTCTATTGTCTACAGGGGTGACTGTGTGTGTGCTGTCTGTGGTAGGAGTAAAACCTGGGGAGACTGGTGACACAATCCTGTTGTCACGTCTTGAGAAGGGATCTTCTCCCGTCACTGTTCACATTCCCACCTCCCAGCAACAGGTGAAAAAAAAACCCATAATTTTCTTTCCTGCTTAGTGGTTTGAGTGGTAAGAGTCCCATATGGCTTAGAGAGTTTATCCATTCTCTCAATCCTGCCATCTTTTACCAACTGCATAAATTAGCCTAATCGATAACCCAAAGACATCAGCTTATAGTTTCATTCAATTCAAGTAAAATGTAATGTTTTTTTCTAAATTAAAAAGTTTCATTCAATTCAAGTAAAATGTAATGTTTTTTTTTCAGATTTAAAAGAGTCGAATAGAAGTTTCATCAGTGTAATTGTACCACAGATTATTCAGGTTGTTAACAGCTCTGATCCTGGGTGTTTTCCTCTATTCCGGCGTCTTGTGTAGCACCCCATCAGTTCGCTTGTGGAGGAGCTGCATGATATCAAGAGGTTAATGGCCAGTAAAAGTTCATCTTTGGAAAAATGCACGTGGTGGAGAGACCGCAGAGCGCTTGATGCTCGCATTAAGGTAAGGGGGAGGGCAACAAGTGCACTAAAATGACATAATATTTATGTTATTATTTTTAGCACATAAATGTGATGCATTACAGGTCGGTTAATTTATTTGGGCTACAGATTCCAGGGAACAATGAATGCAGTCTTATTACACAGTAACTGAAATGAACTCTAAATCCAGGTGATGTCACTATCTGTTGCACTGTGCAGAGTGTGACATCAAGAGGCACCAACACTAACCAATTGCAGATGATCAGTCCAGTACACTGCTTTTTACCATTATATATCAGGCAATTTGGTGTTTGGTTATTATTTTTATTGTTGGTGCTGCTTGTTTTTCTCCATTCATAACCACAACCCCCTCACCCATCTCTGCTTATGACACCTTCATCTCAGACGCTGTTGGAGGACATGGAAGATTTGCTTGGCTGCTGGCGGAGTCTCCTTCTACCGCTGACATCTGATCCTGAGCTGTCAATCCAGGTTAAGAACATGCACAAGGCCTTGTGTGCACAAGGAGTAACTGCCAGTGAGGAGATGTTGAAGGTGCGATTGCGTTCATTATGTTGTCATTGATATCTGCTCAGTGGAGCATTAAGATGACCATCCGTCACCCTAATCCGTACATAAATATTTATTGACCCTGATCCGTGTTTCTAGGCCGTGCTGTCTGCATCTCCCTTGCTCTCCCAAGGAGACCAGGAAAGGTTTGCCATGGGACTGTGCCCACAGAAGGGGGAGGAGGTTGCCGCCCTGCTACAGGCAGCAGTGTCTCGGCTGAGGTGCAGAGATGAACCTCAGGGCCATGTGGTTCTTATCCTAGACAAGGTTTGTCCTCTTCACTGCTGACTCTTCCGATTCACTACTGTCAGGTCTTTGGAGCTATATTATCCATGATGTAAAATGTATATAGACTGTCAAAATGGTGTATTCACCTTATTCTGAAGAGCTGAGCCATGTATAATTGATTGCCTTTACTATCTCTGCCAGGCCGGGTTGTCTACCCAGGGCCCACAACTTTGGAAGGCACTCAGCCAGTTATAATTATTTTCTAAGAATGTTAACTGGAGACTAATCTGAAAATGACAGTTGTTGGGGCATAAAACCCAAAATCGATATTGTTAATGTTTAACTTTTTGTTGTTCTAGATTCTCACTTGTTTGTTCCAGATTCTCACTTGTTGTTTATAATTATTATTCAAACAAAAGTTACTTTTTGAGATTATTATTGAGATTATTCTTCTTTACAAATCAAGACTGAATAGCCTAACAATCAATAACATAACCGCCAGTGCTGTAAAAAGGATCTTTTGAGAATCGAATCGTGACCTTATAATCACAAGTCAAATCGTGGATTAGGCGTATCGTGACACCCCTACTCTGTATACCAAGCAATCTTCGTTCCTACTCCCATCTATGGTCTATGGCGGTTGAAGATGGATGGATGAAAAGTTGAAATATCAATGAATTCTTTCAAATATTATTTTGATCTCTCATGCACATACCTAGTATTGACCTCTATCCCTTTCCCCATACAGTACCTCCAGCAGCTACCATGGGAAAGCATCTCTTGTCTCTTGCCATGCTCCGTTTCCCGTATGCCTTCTCTAGAGTTTGTACTTGGACAGTGTGTCCGCAATCAGGTGAGATTAAACTCCTCCACCCAGCCACAGTATGCTAAATACTGTAGATGTTGGTGTATTTAAACAGAGATATATAGATTTCAGTGTTGAACTCTCTTCCCGCCCTGTCTGAACTTCAGTGTACCTCGACACATGGTGTGGATGCTAAGAAGGTGTTCTACCTACTTAATCCCGCCGGTGATCTTGTTAACTTGGAGGCGGAATTCAAAGAATGGTTTTGCAGGTGAGAAAAGTGGTCATGTGACACGTAGGCAGGGAACATGTTATTTGTTTGAAGATTGCTTAGTTTACCTCATTTACCTTTTTTTAATTTCTCTCACCAGCATGCAGAGTTGGCAGGGGGTGTGTGGAGTTGCTCCCGAATCAGATCAAATACAGGAAGCTATAACCACCAAAGATCTCTACATGTGAGTGAATTTGGGATGGACTGCAAACCCATTTCATCCGTCTCACCCTTAATGTATTTTGCTTAGAGCTGAAAAGATGGGAGACCCCGGTTACTGACCTATTTATGATTACTATCAGAAATATAGAACTATAACTTTTTAATAAGCAAACAAATATCACATCATCATAAATTTGTTGTGATGCATTTTGTTTTCTACACCCCCCTG
This sequence comes from Gymnoscopelus microlampas, assembly GCF_963454915.1. Lineage (NCBI taxonomy): Eukaryota > Metazoa > Chordata > Actinopteri > Myctophiformes > Myctophidae > Gymnoscopelus > Gymnoscopelus microlampas. Next base: position 12,499,308 of record NC_139944.1, read on the forward strand.
TTTGTGGCTGTAGATTCATGGGGCATGGTGCAGGGGCATCCTATCTGAGCCCTAATAGTATCCTGAAGGAGGAAATTAGAGCAGCCTCCCTACTCTTTGGATGCAGCAGTGGTGCTCTCGCAGTGCGTGGTGAGATGGAGGGAGTGGGCATCGTTCTCAATTACCTTATTGCAGGCTGGTAAGAAGATGAACTACACTACACTGTAAAATCTTCAGTGTAACTAACCCTTTTAACTCTTAACACATTGACCGCCAGAGGTTAATCTCATAATGTACTCACCAGTGCCAACGTTTTATTGTTGTTTTTTGTTTTTTGTGTCAAATGGTACCTCCATGTTGTAGTTAGAACGGTTTATGTTAAACAGTGATCACCAAGGAGAAAAAACTACAAGGAGAAAATGGGGTTTCAGTTTCGTCATTAGAATGAGGGACGACGGGATCGGCAAAACCGGATCCCGATTAATTCTGTTTCCGGTGGTGTTACAATGAAATGTGCCGTATCCAAAAAAAGGAAAAAGCACCACAGCCCGTAGGCTACAGGATCGGCGCTTTACGGTTGGATTTATCGGCCCGTAGGCTACGGGCCCGGCGGTCAGAGTGTTAAGAGTGTGGAAATGTAGCATGGACCCTTACAGGTCCATTTGGTTGCATGTGTATGCTTTCTGAGTTATAAATGAATAAATTAACACTGAGGTATTCACATTCGTACCTGACAATGAATGTAATTCGGTTCATGTCTATGCAACACCATCACTGAATTGATTGTCAAGTATTGTGTTCCATATCATTGTTAATAATCTATGACATACCAGTACCACCTGAGCCCTGCGTCCTTATTCTGGTCATGTCCATAATAGGCAAACATTCTGCAGAAATAGAAAATCTACAAGCTCTCATTGCATCGTGAAACATTGTGAGCTTGTAGATTGGCTCAGATTTCATGTATCGTGAAAAAAGTATAGACCCCTGGGGGACACTGGTCAATTTGTCCAAAGATATTTCCAGATGGATAACCGTTGCATTATAACCCTTAAGTGGTTACATTTACTCGTTAATGATTACTTTTTTTAATTGCTGTTTCAATTTTATGAGAATTACCATTTTCGTAAGACCTCAATCCTTAAGGTTTGAGTTGGGCCATGCGGAACACACTGAAATGGTACATGGAAATGAGGAAACAAAGACAATATTCTCCATCACTATTTCAAAGGTATTTAGTTCATGATTATCTTCTCCTTTTCCCTTGCAGTCCGTTAGTTTTGGGAAACCTGTGGGATGTGACGGACAAGGACATCAACCTCTTCGCTAAAGCTTTGCTGGAGCCCTGGTTGTCTGCTGGGTCTGGATCTCTCCTGTTGGAACATATGGAAGAAGCCCGTCAGGCCCCATTGTTTAAATATTTAACAGGAGCTTCACCTGTGGTCTATGGCCTACCAATCCATCTCCAATAGATAAATATAACATGATTCTAAGTTCCTTTTAAACACCATAAAACATGATTCTAAGTCATCATTTTACCTAAGAATTAAAATTTTAAAGAAGTTTTATATTTTGCGCTGTATCCAATACAGCTTGTTTTTTTTATTTTTTTATTTTTGTTTTATTGTATTGATTTGGTGTCAGTTTATATGCACACTTATGCATTCTGTAAAGAAATGTATTGCAACTAAATAAAGATACTTTGCCAGTTTCAAGCAAATACGCTATCCTCTGTTACTATATGTCAATTTAGTTGCATTTGGCCAATTATATTTAGAAAGAAACCATGTCATAATAAATTTCACTGAAACATTTTTAGATTTTTGCAAGCACATGCAAAATGCAGGATGTGACATAAATGCCTTCCTGATCACAAGTGTGTGGGTGGGTCCAATCATTGAATATATATAGAAAAAGTATTCAAAATTACATTACACTATTAAATTGCTACCAGGGTTGTTTTTTTTTTTTTTACAAAAGTTGAATACCGTATTAAACATTAATGTATACATATAAAAATATGTCGATCTCTGAAAGGAGATCCAAATATAATTAGCTTGACACCTCTTTTCACACCTAACCCTTCCCTCTTAACTCTACAATGAATATGTAGTAGTCTGTCAGGACTGGTCGGGTGCATTCTTGGAGCATATGGAGATGACCCGTTTTATATAACTATATGGCAACATATGTTCAAAAATAGGTGTACAAGCTCGCAGCACATGGCATGAAGTGACGCACTATGAGCTTGTATATCTTCTATTTTTGAATAGCCAACATATAAATGGATAAAGTGGTTAAAATAATTGTGATGCTATATCAACACATTTAGCTGGGGACCCCCTGGGACCCCCCTTTGAGAACCAATGAACTATGGGACAACCCAACTATTAAAAACACTTCCCAATCTCCCCAGAGGAGGGCAATATATTCATGATCGTCGGGTAATTCTCCCAGAGTTCAACCCGGACATACTTCATCACACGCAACAGGGAGGATCGTTTTGCTTCACGTTTCCAACATGGCAGTGAATCTCACAGAGCTCTCTCTCCCTCAGCTGGAGGGACTGAAGTCCCAACTTGATCAAGTATATGAACTTCATAACATATTTAGGGGGTGTGTGATTTTGGGGGCGAGAACGCGAATGTAAACGTGTTAATTCAGGCATTAACGTCAGCATAATGGATAAAGGAAGGGAGCTTATGGTAGCAAGCTAACCAATGTTGCCATGTCTGCTTATTATAAGCGACATCGGGCCTCTTTTTATGCGAAGTTGCTTGTAAATATTGGTTATATTTTTTGGGGCTTGTTTCTAAAGTGTACTTGTTTATTTAGAGTTGCTTACAATTTTTTTTTTAATTATTATTTAAACAAATGGTTCTAGAATATTTCCACTTTCAGGAAAATGTTTTGTGCCAGGGAGCATTTTTGTTGTTAAAATGTTTCAAAAGATATTCCAAATATTCCACATAGACCAATTATTTGTTTACTAACATTGAGCCTGGACGCACAGGTGATTGTTTCACGCAATCAATTCCCAACCTGTTTCGGGGTGCACTGGTTTCAGCACACCCCAACCCCCTCTTGTGTGTGTTGGCTAGTGAGACGCGTCCTAACGAGACCTGATATAATGGGTTTCGTTGCGCGCATACTGGCTGCACGCAGCCAGTATGACGTCGTCTGTTAAGGGGTCTATAGCAGATCTACGCATTGCGGTCTGAGCTTGTAAATCGGCTATTTTCAAATAGCCAATTTAAAGTGCTCATGGCCTAAATTGCTTCTTTTGGGCTTGTTTTCATAGACCTGGTTGCGTGGTTCTCTCACAAAATAAGGCAACACTGCTAACCAGTCACACCCGAAATGATTTAGTCTCTCCAGCAGGTCCATATTTGGTCGTAGAATTTAGTCATTGTTAATTGCATTTTGACAAAGTATTGCCTTTTTTATATCATTTAATTTGATGTGCTGCCAAATTAATAATTCGTTTTCTATGTGCCACATTTTGGTGTAGGATATGATGCTTTCATGACAATGGATTTGTCACCTGATTTCATTCTAATCTAGTTATGCTGTGATCTTCTCTTCTTTTATAGGAAATTGAGTTTTTGACGTCTTCGATAGGTCAGCTAAAAGTTGTCCAAACCAAGTATGTTGAAGCCAAAGACAATTTAAATGTCTTGATCAAAGCCAATGAAGGTAAGAAAAAAATGTGTTTACTTGGACCAGCAGCCAGCCAAAGACCTGACTGGAATACCATTCAAGATAACATTTTGCTGTTGATTTGTTTGACTGACTCTTTAATGTCTGGAATGATTTGCTTTGAGTCCACTGACTGCACACATTATAATAATAGCTGATGTACAGTTGATGACTTGGATCCAGGTGCATGCAGATCAGTGAGATCGCAACACTATAATGTACCTTGGATAATTAAGACTTAAAGCCATAATAAGGAGTAATGCTGCATTTACACCTGGACATCGGGCAGTACAACGTGCAATGTTTTCCTGCCCCACAGGAAAAATGTGACATGAAATAAGATAAACCTGACTACCAAAGGTGTAGTAAAATGTAATACTGTAGATTTGATTAATACATCTGAAATGCCTATAATAAGGTACTGTAAGAGAATATTGAACAACTGCTTTTGGAGTGTAACATGTATATCTTTCTGAAAACTAGATTCTAGATGTGATCATAGGATATGAGATCACATTTGTTACGCCATACTAATATGGCAGTACATAGCATTAGGTTTATTGCAAGGTTTTCAAATATTGTGTAAAGTCAGTTATGCTATCTCATCTGCAACGTTAAATTCTGTCAATATCTACTCACCTGCATACCATTGAAAGAAACACAGGTAAAGTTACCACGTAACACAGGGGAGGTTGACAGCACAACTAGCAGCCATCTCCAAAACAACTCAAGTGACCACTCCTTTGAAGTTAATAAAGGACCCCCCCCCCCTCTCCCCATTCAGCTCTGCTGCATAATGCAAGTTTTGTGAAGCGAACGATGGCATTGAGTGGAAAAGAGCTATATTTGCACCATTATTTAATGCAGATGTTCACTATAGATTGATTCTTTAACATATTAATTTATGTGCTTGCCCAGACCTCGAGTTGTGAATAAGAAGGGGGAGATTTAGTCTCGTAGAGTATACACTAGTCTCACGTTGCCAGACAACTATTCCACAATCTCCGAATGCTTCCGTTCACGAAAATATATTTTAAAATATATTTACATGTTATTTTTTAATTTCCATTCCTGCTTAGCATCAAGCTATATATGCTTAGATAATTTTGATTTATATTATGATAAATTTGAGCAACTGTGAAGAAGTGGGGAGGAGCCTTCACACATTTATACATTTATATTTTAATCATGATAGAGCTTCCGAGTCCCATACTGTATGACCGGAAACATTTGAAAATTGTGGGAGGCAACAGTGTGGCCACGCAAGACTAAGTATACTCAAACCAAAATAATGGTGTTAATATAGCTATTTTCCACTCAAAGCACTATAATTGTCTTGAGAACACTTGAAGTATGCTGCACAAGCTGTATAGACAAATTGTATGTACCCCCCCCCCCCCCCCCCCTACATTTTTTAAATGTTTGTAACTGGTTTGAGTTGTTTAGGAGAAGGCTGCTGCTAATTTGTGCTGGGAACCACACATGTGTGTTATGTGGGCAAAGAAACTACACATTTGTTTTAACTGACATGGGGGTGTGTAGTTCATGACATAATTTAACATTTTGGGAGAACTAATCCTTTAACCACTTAAACCAAGTAGTTAAAGTGGTTGTTGAGTGTGGGACCCCCAGGGGTCTATAGTTGGTCCCCTCCTTTTTTCCGAAGATACGTTACCTACAAGCTCACAATGTGACTCGTGCTTGTAGATTTTTGCAGTGTTTGACAGTTTTCTCAGGACGTAGGCCTATTACAACATGCCCAAAACAGGGACTAGGGTTGATGTGGTTAAGTCATACTGTTTTTTTTCTTTCTCTCCATACAGGAAAAGAAGTGCTCGTGCCTCTCACCAGTTCAGTATCCTAATATTGTTATAACTTTGGCACTCATGGCTTTGGTCTATTGTCTGTATTCTTTGCTCCAGCAATCATCAGAACAAATTGTCTCGTATAGATTGAACTATTGAACTGTAGCTGTGAAGTCTACAGTTATAGTTGTCCATTGAAGTCTCAGTCAAGTCTGTATAGGAGGTTGTTTTTCTTGTATTATTGATTTGGACATTTAAATGTTATCAAATTTAACCAGAAGACACAAATATGACTTGACTCCAACAAGCAGACTCTCAACAAAGGATAGACAGTGTTTGGTTTGGATTCACATTGATGGAAAAAATAAAGTTAATTAAGTACCAGTGTCCAAATAATACATTGATTTACATAACCACGTAGGTACACCACGTTGAAAGTGGTTAATGCATCCATATACTGTATATTAATGTTATTAAGGGGAAACACCATCTCAATGTCCAATAGCATTTTTCTGTTGATACCTTGTTCTGCTCACATCTATTTTTGACGGTCTCCAGGTGTAATGTCTAGATATTATATCTATAATGTCAATGTCCAGGATTTCTACACATTTGCCTATTTAAATAATTTTCAGCAGAGATGTATACATATCCTTAGCACCGCTTCCTCTCAGATGTATGTCCCTGGAACATTAAATGACGTGGACCATGTTTTAGTGGATGTGGGAACAGGATACTACGTTGAAAAGGTAAATACATTTGATGTTGATTTGAAATCCTACAAAGCCATTAGAAGATTTTAGTTTGTCATAATCAATCCTCTAGTATTCAAGCATGGAAATCACACACTGTGACTGAGGCACTGACTTGAGGAGGCTTATGTCCATCTTCAGAAGTACAAAAAGAAAAATATTGTTTTATTTATGGGTCATAAGCTTTTGGTGTTGACCATTACCTACCATAAGTGTGTGTTAATAAGTGCAACTTATTTAATGGAAAGAAACTGATTATGATCTTCTCTTCACCATCTCACCCTGAAGAATGTGGAAGAGTCAAAGAAATTCTTCAAACGCAAGATAGACTTCCTCACAAAGCAGATAGAGAAAATTCAGCCACCTCTACAGGAAAAACATGCCATGAAACAAGGTAAGCTAGACTACATTCATCGTATCTTTCTGCATGTTTGTTTCCTTATATTTAAGCACATAGCTTTTCTATAATGTATAACTTGATACTTGGTTGTTTCTAAAAAGATTACTGGACTGATGTTCCATTCAAGATCTACTTAAGACCTACCTTGGAACAAACTTGAATACACTAAGACCTTCTTGGCACAGAAATACTGTAAATACCTATAGAAGCTTGGTCTCTGAAAAGAATATATATGCAAGATATTTGTCGGCAAGTCTATCTCTTTAGTTCAGGGCAATATTAATGCAACAAACTCAAACTGGTACATTGTGTTCTTTTTTTCAGCTGTGATGGAAGTAATGAACATGAAATTCCAGCAATTACAACAGCAGCAGGCATCACAGTCAGCAGTAGCCACTAAGGCTTAATCAGAACATCTGCAACATCTTGTGATTCTGGGGAACCTTTTGATATTCTGTTTTACTATGTGGTGTTGTAGGGAAAAGTGATGCTATCAACAGGCATGGGGAGGAATGACAAATACCCAGGAATATTGCAATGTAACTTTTTGTTTCTGACTGTACAAAACTGGTTACAGTTGATCTATGCTATTGATATGCAATGGAAGTAGGTAGGTTAAATTCAGTGTAGGAAACTATTGGATTTCACCATTGGTCTTGGAAATAAGCCACAGACAACACAAAAAGCATAACACATAGCAGATTGGTCAAGGCACAGCAAAAGCTTCAGATTTAATAATTGTATGTAATTGTAGTAGGTGCTAATGGAATGTCCTCATACACTGTCACAACCTTCAGGAAGTATGGGCTTACGACATTGACTGTGTCCTTAAAAGACTGCACTATTTTACTGCTGATGGTCTTCTGTCTGTAAGGATACAGTTTGTGCTGCTTGCCCACTGATAAGGGTAGTGTTTTGTTCTGCTTTCTTCTTCCTGATATCTGACAAGTTCCTTTGTTTTGCTAATGTTAAGGTGTTGTGTATACGTAAAACTAATAAAGTTCATGGTGCATTCATGCTGCAGGTGTTTTCCATACAAAGAACAGGCAGTTTTATTTGTAGCACATTCAACAACGCAATTGTGGTTTACACAACAAAGCAGAGTAAACACAAATATACAATGACATTAGGAGGCGTTTAACAAAAGTAAAAATGTACAGATACAGTTGCATAGTGCATACAGTGCCGAAGAGAAAGAAAAGTAACTCAATCAAAGGCAAACGGGTCTTTAGTTGTTTTAAAAGCAATGAGTGGCAGCAGACCTGCAGTTTTCTGGGAGTCTGTTCCAGATATGTGGTGCATAAAAGCTAAATGATGCTCCCCCACATTTGTTTTGGGTTTTAGGGACAGAAAGCAGACCTTTCCCAGATGACCTGAGAGATCTGGATGGTTCATGATATCGTACATCGGCCCTAAACCATTCAAGGCTTTAGACCAACAGCAGTATTTTGAAATCAATTATTTGACACAGGGAGCGAGTGTAAGAATTTAAGAACTGGAGTGATATGCTCCACTGTCTTGGTATATTAGTAAGGACTCGAGCAGTAGTGTTCTGAATCAACTGCAGTCGTCTGATTTTTTTTAGGAAGTAATATATATCCTTAGTTTTCAGTGACAGTATGGCTAATGTTTAGCAGCCAGCAAAATGTTTATACGGTTGACCATAAGGGCTGCAACTATAATTTTATTTTTAGAATTGAGAAGTGTTTTTTATATAAAAAAAATTATATCAACAAATCGATTAACCATTTTAGTGTGTTTATGCTCGCAACCTGTTAATCGATTACTTTTCATCTTGAGTGGTACACATTATTACCACCAAACCAAATTATCAGATGTTCTAATGCCATTCCATTGCTGATACGTTTAGCAACAGCCAAATGACCACTTGTTTTAAACGGTAACAGTTATTTTATTTGCCCTTAATAAATTAAATAATACAAAAGCTGCTCTGTCTCCCTCCCTGCAGCCATGCTGCCGACTGACTCCTGGCTGTCATGTCGCTGTGCAAATATTGTGCTATTTACTCCATTACAATATTTTTAATACTTTAGTTACTAGTTACTTTGTAGATTTTGATTATTATTATTACAGCCCTATATACATTTCGTCCATTTGTAGATCGGTTATTTTCAAAAGCTTATTAAAATTGAAATGGGACATTCTGCATATTGAGTGGACTACTTTATACTTTTGGTGCTAAGTACATTTTCATACGAATACTTTTGTACTTTTACTCAACTTAACTACATTTTGAATTCCGGACTTTTACTTGTAACCGAGTATTTCTACCTTGCAGTATTGATACTTTTACCTAAGTAAGAAATGTGAGTACTTTTCCCACCACTGCCTGGCTGTCATGTCGCTGTGCAGTAGTGCAGCCTCGCAGGGCACTTGCTTGGTTCCGTTGCTATGCGGCGCTTGGCGCGTTGTTGCGCTGTTGCTAGGGAAAGGGGGATGGAGGCGGTAACATTGTCTGTTGGGGAAGGAAGGAAGCTGTCAGCGAACGACCTGACGAGCGCTTCGACTCGAGAGATTTAGATTCTATATATATGTATTTTAGATGTGCATCATAGAAAGTGTTTAACGATAGTCACATTTTAGGCAACGCACTGAGAACTTGGTAAATTAGCAAGTTTAAGCTTAAGTTGGTGAGCGGCTTGTTTAAAGCTTGTTAGACGGGCACGGCACGGGTCGTTTGAGGAGGAAGGTGAGGTGAGCTGGTGTGGAGGAGGGTGAGCCTGAGCTGCGGCGATCACACACACACGCGTGGATCTCGTGCATTTCTGTCAGGATCAGCATCCACCGCAGAAAGAAAGAAGTGAGATCAGATATTTTATTCTTACACCCGGGAACAGGGGATCGAAGAAGAGAACGTCTGAGAAATACGAGTCTAAAAGCGGCATGGTGAGTTTTCCTCTCGGGGGTAGGGGGAGGGGGAGGAGGGCCTGATGTGTGCTGGTAGTGTGGTGTGCATCAGAGCTAGCCAGTTAGCTAACTAGTGTTGCCAGACATAGCGAGAGAAATAAGCAACTATGTATATGAAAACAAGCGATGCAACGCGTTGTGAGCTTGTAGATCTGCTATTTTAAAACATATCTTGACTTATAGATGGGGGGGGGTTGGACAAATACATGGATTTAGGGGTCCTTGAAAGGGGTGCATTTCTCCTTTCCGACATGTCGCCTTTCCGACGTTGACGAACCCTATACCTAACCCTAACCCTAACTTTAACCGCACACGGAAGCCACTAGTCGGAGTGGTGAGATGTCGGAATGGAAGGAGCACCCCGGCGAAAGGGACTGTTTTAAAACCACTGTTTTAAACGGCATGTAGGAATCAAAGCCCAAAAAACCGCAACCACCAAAATTTACCAGCAACTTTACAGAAAAAGGAGCCCAAAGTCGCTTATTATAAGCGGACATGGCAACACTGTAGCTAACTTCTAACGACAACCTGTTTCCTCCTCCCCCACCAAGCAAGCTGAGCTCCAACGCTGGTTTATCAGTCGTACGATGGTGTCGCACGTCGAGAATAGTCGATCTACAAGCTCACAACGCATCGCGCGCGTGACGCCTCGCGAGCCTGTAGATCGACTATTTGTCGGCGCGCGACACCGTCGGACGGCTAGAATATAAAGCAAGCACCACTCCTCGTGCTAGACTGTGTAGCCGCGATAGCTAAAGCTTCCCCTCACTGCTACTAGCCTCGAGTAATGTTAAAGCATGGACCCGATATATACTTCAATGGCTGCCTAGCAGCCATTGAAGTTTATATCGGGTCCATTGCTTTAACCCCGGGTCGTTGACCCGGTCCAACGTGTACATTAACTATCACTCTAATTAGAAAGTTGTCTACTTGACCACCATGGCAACTGCTGGCAAACGTCAAAGTGGCCGGTTCCAACCGGTCTAGCTAGCATAGCGAGCTAATGGCAGGTGTTGAAGCATGTTGATGGTTTGGTTTGGTTACTATATGAACACTTAACATATTTATCCAACTCTCACCACTCCGCTTTATACTGCTGTGCCAAACACGTAGTGTTTGTGCATATAAGTAAACATTTGGTAAAAGTCATGTTTTATGTACAATTTTATTACTATTTTCTTTTAATGCTGCACATAAGTACAAAGTCATTTTAGAGGTCGTTTTGTTATTTGAGGTCGTCCGCATGGAAGCGTTGTAATTTTAATGTCTTATCATCAATTCAGAGAGACAAAACAAATGATGCAATACTTTGTCGATTGTACATGGTTAATTGGGGCCAGAGTGCACTTGCTAACTGGTCAAATCTAAATGTGTTTAACGTTAGTTATGTAGCGTTTCACTGATGATGCACATTTCATATTTCCAATTTCAGCATTGGGACATGTCTATACTGAAGTCATTAGTTTACATTTTTTTAAAAAGGGAGTGGGGGGTGCATGCGGATCAGTCACCATGTGCTCATTCTCTGCTTGTACTAGTGCTGCCAAATGGGGAAAGTTGAGTGACGTTAGAGCGTATTAACCTATAGAGAACCAGGTTTTGCATGACGTCACGTAAGACTGCTGAGGCAGAAGCATCATGTGCCTCAAGTTAGCTTTATAACTAGCTTAGTACCAACGTTTTCTTATGTATTCTGCACATCTTATGTGTTCTTAACTAGGAAGCATTGTTACGAATACATATTCACCTCACTTTACATATTCACGAGACCTGCTCTTACCCATTGATAAAGTGTGCCAGTACATGTGACTTGAGGCGGGGTCAAATTCACTTTGGTAACACTACTCCTCAGACCAATGGCTTCTGGTGTCATGTGGTCTCTTAAAGCGAACCTAGCTGTAGCAAACTTCAGTGTGACTGAAGGATCTGGGACTAACTGATACATTTACTTGATGTGGTTGGACGGTGTTAAAGCCTTGGAAGTATTGGGAAACCATAATGCATAGGCACAGTTATTTGTTGAGGTATGTCATCCATAGTTGTAACAAAAAAATGCATATATGTCGAGTTTTAATTGAAATTGCATTGAATTGCTCTTAGCTTTTGTTGCATCCACACTGGATTGTGTAGATTGCTTAGCAGTTGTAAATTGGTGACACTGGCATACATTTACAAACTTGGTAGGCATGTAGAATTTGTTCTAGGTTCAAATAGGGATATAGATACTTGTTTTGAGTGACTGATACTAATCTGATTATCTTTAAAGGCAAGACTATTTTTAAAACGGCTGGTTGCCAATAGGGAAGCAAAGGGAAAGCCTGCTATTGTTGGAATCATTACCTCTCTACGTAACTAATCTTGTCCCTTAAAATTAAATTACAACAATTTTGTTGACATTTGACATGACCGGTTTGAAGTAATTTACAAGACAAAACATTACAAGAAAATCTTTGTGTTGTATTTGTCATTTTAATGCTACAAGTTATATAACATATGCCACAGAACAAATAACTTTCAAGGTCTTTGTGTTTGGTAATTATGAAGGTCACCACAAAGGGAGCAGGCTTGAACCCAAACGCCAAAGTGTGGCAAGAGATCCCTACCCCCCAGCATTACATCTCAGAGGGGACAGAGGGCTCCCACTGGCTTCAGAGCCCCCCTTCTTCTGCTGAGATGACTCAAGGTAGGCGCTGATCTCCATAAACTGTATGTTAATCAACTTTATAAGTTATTATATCTCTAATCTCACATCCATGTAACTCTTGTCAGAAATTGCATGGATATGATCCCTGTGGCAAATAAAAAAAAATATCTTCAGGCTCATGGACTGTCTTTTTAAGTACAGTCAGTAGCGTTGTTAAACCTTTACAGTCATTTGATAGCCTGAAGTTCCTGCTTTGTTCTTTGATCACAGGTTACTCAGATGCCCCCTCTTCTGGAGGCAAAGGACACAGCACAGAGCATCCGGGTGGCTCTGAGGGCGATGCCCTTGTGCCTCCAGAGGGCGTCATGAATGGCCACCCTGAGATAGGCTATCCCCTCTTTGACCAGCAGACTGCACCAGCAGTGGATGGGGAGGTGTCTGTGGAGGCTCCGTTGTCTGAGGAGAACCTGAGAGAGTCTCTGAAGAAAAAACTGGAGTTCTGCTTCTCAAGGTGAGTGAGGAAGCAATGGTTACAGTTAATAAAGACAAGGTCCTGCTGGTTTGATGTTGTTGCATTTTGCACTTAATGACATTATGACAACGTTAGGTACTGTATAAGTTAAATAAGTACATAATATAGCCTCGTATTTCGGTCAGATCCTGCTCAAATTCGCATAGCAGCAGCTTAATGCATTTAGGCCTGTAGACATGGTCAAGACGATCTCTTGCAGTTCAAACCGAGCATCAGAATGGAGAAGAAGGGTGATTCAAGTGACTTTGAATGTGGCATGGTATTTCAGAAACTGCTGATCTACTTGGAATTTCATACACCAACTAGGATTTACAGAGAATGGTGCAAAAAAGAATTCTGATAGCAATCATTGCTATACAAATCTAGTATTTGTTCAGTAACAGGGACCTGAAAATACATTTTCAGGTCGTTATTCCAATTTAATGCAAATAGGAGAGCGAACTCATTCACGATATAGGATAAACAAGTGAAATTGGAAGTGATAATACAAAGAAGCAAGCAGAAAAAATTGGAACTGGAGCACTATACAATTTAAGTTGATAAATGGGTATTTTCTCTTGATTGGATGAAATGGGCAACCCACCTGAAAATGTACTTCATGTTTATTAAAGAGCTTGGAGAGACCGGGAGATGATTACTATTCGAATGTATAGCTTTAACTTTTTAACTACAAATGATTTGTTTTAACCAAAATATATAATATACACTATTAAGAGTGCTGTAGCCTGTATGCTGTAGGGACAAGTAATTTGTGGTTGACACTTGACACTGTGAAATGTTTCTTCTGCAGAGAGAACCTGTCCAAAGACCTGTATCTGATCTCCCAAATGGACAGTGATCAGTTTGTTCCTATCTGGACCATCGCCTGCATGGAGGACATCAAGGTCCTCACCACAGACATGGACCTTATTCTGGATGTTCTACGAGGTACAGGGCCACGGTTTTGGGGTTCTCCAAAATATGAATTAATGATATTTCAAGTTGTTTAAAAATTCTCGTTATGCTTTCAGTTCCAATATTTATGTAAGGTATTTTATTTAGCAGGGACATACTAGTGTCATGTCCAGACTCAGGGGTGTACTTGTATCAACCTACGTACCTCATGCTACAGAAACAGGAGATGGGCACCTGCCCTATGGGTCACATGGTTTACTTTTATTTAGCGGTATTGAGTTACATTGACAAGAATAAAAGGAAAAAATAAATAATTAAATAAACTACTGTATGCTATAGAGTAAATGCAAAGATAAAGATGCACACTGAAAGTATGATTGTTGTTCATTGGAGACGTTTTAAATGGATTTAATCAGCCCTAAAGTTCAGCTTAGTTTGATGTTAATATACAGTAGGTAGAATGACGCATGCAGTTGATGGTAAAATAATCTTGGTGCTTTTAATGTTGCAGCCTCTCCAATGGTGCAAGTTGATGACACTGGGGAGAAGGTTCGGCCCAGTCACAAGCGCTGCATAATTATTCTGAGAGAGGTTCCGGAGAGCACACCAGTTGAGGTACATACTACATAGAGCCCACACTGCAAGACAAAAACAATCTTATGTGACGGATATAGGATAGGTGGGCACTAGGGACATCTGGGCACCTTGATATAAAATTGGCTATTTTGTCCAAAATGTAAAAAAAAAATATATATATATTTGAATAACTGTCTTAAGTAATGTAAAGTATACATGATGTGCACGGTACATCATTATCAGATGTAATTTTATCCTTCAACTTCTTGTTTATGCCCCAAAATGACTGGATATACAGGTTTTGTAGCAATTGTAGAAATATTAGACCTTAATTGTCGAATGTTTAAGCATGTTCTAATCATGTATACTTTACTTTACTTAAAAATATTTTACAAATATTAAATATTTTAACATTTTGGAAAAAGTATCCAATATAACACTGAGGTGTCCACTCTTCCTTGGTGCCCACCTATCCTGTTACCAACTACTGAAACCTTGTCGACTCACTAGGTGTGGTCATTATCTCTTGTCTTAATAGCTTCATGTCAAACACTGTTCCTGTCTTACAGGCTTTTGTGTCAAAACTCTTTTTGTTTTGTTTCTACAGGAAGTCCGGGCCCTTTTTAGGAATGAAAATTGCCCAAAAGTGATAAGTGTTGAATTTGCGCATAACAACAATTGGTACATAACATTCCAATCGGATACAGATGCACAACAGGTATTGCAACTTATTCGTCACATTTGGCTGACTAGACACTGAATTATTGTATCATATCTGTCAATAGAATATTTTGTTTTATATCATTTAGTCATTGCTGAATGTCATCACCTCTTCTCATTGTTTACAAATAGATTGCTACGGTGTCATCCTGAACCTTTAATTCATCTAATTGTTACAACATTTATACCATTTATTTATTGGGTTAAAAAAGTCACCCAATGATTAAAATTATTGTAACATTTAAAGGAATATTTCACTTTCAAACATGTTTGTGGTCATTTTATCATCTACTCTGGCTTTTGTGAACACCCCAGACAGTTTTCAAGTTGCTTGATTCAGCATTAAGATATTTGATATTCATTTTATCTGACACGCCCCCTTCCTATACAAGCCCATTGTAACTTCAAACTCTCATTTTAATCATGTTGGATTCATTGAAAACACATGTCTGTGTTTCTAGTGACTGATATTGTCCTTCTAATGCGTGAGGGGGCCGTGTTTGTTCAATTTTTTTTTTCATAAATATTTCATACTTTTAACATGTTTTCAATGAATCTAACATGGTTAAGATAGAGTTTGAAGTTACAATAGCTTTGTATAGGAAGGGGGCGAGTCTGATAAAATGATTATCAAATATCTAAAACTGTCTGGGATGCTCACAAAAGCCAGAGTAGATGATAAAATTACTCCAAACATGTTTGAAAGTGAAATATTCCTTTAATCACACTGCATTATTTAAATAAGCAACTAGCTTACAAGTAAACAAAATAATATTCAACTATATTTAGACCTTTAACAATATTTCTGTCTTTGTATAGGCTTACAGATACTTAAGAGAAGAAGTGAAAACGTTTCAGGGAAAACCAATCATGGTGAGTACACAGATTTGGGTTAATTAATGTGGGTTATCATTGAGTCTGGATTAGGTTTGTTAGATGTCACAATCTAATCATCATAAAAGGATTTTGGCCTACACAAGGTTCACCCAAGTTGAGAACGATGTTGGGATTGGGAATGCATGTACCGGTTGTCTGTATCCCTTTTATGCCCATATATGGACATTTCTGTATTCGTCTGTTTATCCCCTTTTACCCATATGAGGAGTTCAGTGTGAGGCATGCCCAAATATGGAGTCCAGGCCAGTCTATGACATCAGTACTGACATCATATTGATTACATCAGGGTACACTCGTATTTGAGGATTTTCAGAGTTTTCTTATATTTTGGGGATTTCTGCTGATCTGACCGACATTCCACTCTGCGCATCGCTCCGTTGCACCAGAATAGTCTCCATATATGGTAACCTTCCGTGAGCTTGTGATTATCATAGAGTGATGTCAGGGTTTGACATCAAATTCATTAGTGACACGTGCACTTACTGTATATATATATATATATTATATATATAACTGTCCACGTGCCAGAATATTCTTGATAAATGGGCATGTTATGTTTCCTCCATTAAATAGAAAAAGGAGGATGTATGCTAGTCAAATGATCATCAAACAAGAATTAGTGCCAAGAGCATATTCAGTACTTTTGTTCACAGTTGGAAAGGTACTTTTAAACACAGATAACTTGTTTTGTCTTTCCACTTGTCTGGCAAACTGAAATCTCTTGCCACTTTGGCTGTGGCCATATTTTCCTATCAGAGTGGGACTTTGAGTCCAGCAATTGTTGCAGTTGATTTTCAGCACAGTGATGTGTATGTTAGAGCAGGAGAAATTGTTGTTACAGCCTCAGGGGAGGGAGTGACCTTGAGCTGGTTGGTTATACAAGGATTGATAAGGTAGGAAATAATTTAGCAGGCTCTGTTCTTTTCTTCTCAAACATTCATCCACCATATCTCTATCATACTGTGACATTGACCTTAGAGTTAGGTTGATAAAGCGTTCCCTTTCATCTGGGCTCCAATTTGACTGAGCCTTGGTTCCTATTCAGCCCTGTTCACTTTAACAGTTAGTTATTCCGTGTTAGTGGTTCTGAGTCTCTGACTTCTAAGCCCCGGTGATGATCAGTATCGCGCTTGGAAGGACCCAGGTGCACTGTGGCTGGCCGGGGAGGAATTCTGCATCTTTCTGCATCTCTCCTTTTGTTCTACCTTCTTTACTCTGTCTTTCTCTTCTACTCCTTCATTCTGTCTTTGTCTTCTACTCCTTCTTTTCACCATTCCTCCTAAACCTCTCCTCTCCTGTCAGTGCAGTGTATTATGGCCTCATGACCGTGAGATTATGAGATCTGAGGGGACAGACCTATATCATTACTTGGGAAGAGAGTGGGTGCCACCAAACATCAAACCAAGCCATTGTTTCCCCTAGGATGAAGTGGTACATCTTCATCAGGTCATCATTACTTGCTGTAAGTGCTGCTGTGATATAACCCCCAATAACGTGTGAATTACTTCATTGTCTTGTTCCCTGTCTAGGCTCGTATTAAGGCCATCAACACCTTCTTTGCTAAGAACGGTTACCGAAATGTGGCAAATGTGGACTCCAGTGTGTACAACCAGAATTCCCAGCCTCAGTCACAGTATGGCTCATCAATGTACATGCAGCAGGTGTACAACTCTCAGCAGCAGCAGCAGCAACAGCAGCAGCAGCAGCAGCAGTATCCTGTGTACCCACTAGTGGCTCCTTCTTGGAACCCATCAGTCACACCCTACTTTGAGACACCACTGGTAAGTAAATTAAGCATATACATTGTATCCATCTAGATGGCAGTCAGAAGTAATCTATTCTGAGAATTTGAAGCTGTGAAAGAAATAATATTGAAAACTGGATCGTTATGGAGGTATTTGTCTCCTGATTTTTCTCTTGCACAGTGTGTAATTAGACTCTCTTATCCATCCAGGCACCATTCCCCAACAGTGGTTTTGTGAATGGTTTCAGCAGCCCTGGGACCTACAAAGCGGGCTCCAACTCCATGAGTGTTGGGCGACCCTTCAACAGGACCCAGTACGTATAAATAGTATCAAGAGCCCTCATTGCTGCATAGCTGCACAATAATGGCACCAATCTTGGTTTAAATTGTGAATCAGACAGATATGGTTAGGTGTGCATTATATCAGGCAAGGTATTGTAGTTGATAATGTTGGTAAAGAAAATAGGAACACTTTTTGTTCTAATCGTATTGATATCCAGTTGACTCTGTACCCTCCCTCTCCTACAGTGTCCCCCTATATTCCAGAAAGAATGTACTCGGTGCCTCCAGGTATAAATGATCAAATCTTTGATACATGGTCATTAATCTCTCAACATTTAGTTATTTAGTTCATGCATTCATTCATGCATTCATTCATTCATTATTTTCTCAAGAAAATGCCGAGATTACAGTACATTTGGCGCTGATTGCGTCAGTAGTTCATGAGATTAGCTTCTAGACGACTGGACTCCTGCAGAACAATGCTGTAAAACAAATAGTCAATTGGACAATGAGAACACAAACATTAATGTTGGTTAAAAACAATTCCTAGTTAAAACATGATTTCTAAGCATATTTCTAAAATATCCTGATGATATCAGGCAGTGCCTTGCAGTTTATCCAACGAATGTGGGCCAGTCTTTCCGAGTTCGGAGTTGACTTGATGAACATGTAATATGTAAATATATATATAGTGGGCGTCCGTTCCGTTTGTAGGCTATACAAATGCGGTGCCTCCGCCGGATATGTCCCCCACCAGGCCTGTGCATAGGGCCTGTGCCCCAGTAAATTCCCGCGGAAACCGGTGAATAGGCTCACACATTTGAGGTCTAATAGCGAGGTAATACATTTAGGTGCACTTTGTTAACAAACTTACCAGTGTTGATCTCATCTACTTGGAATCACTAGTAATAAATCTAAGGGTGAAGTGATTTACTCTAGCATGTAAGGGCTTAAGGCTGGTAACAGCAGTATGTCTATATGTCACCATAATCTAAGATGGCGTAATACAGTTCAAACAATTCCCTAATAGCTGTACTGAATTTAATGTCCTTATCTCATTTCCCCACGTGTCAAACCATCAGGGTTTTGAGATGGATTAACAAAGGTTATGGTGATGTAATTAATCCCAGGCTTTACTCGACTAAAGCTGTCTGTGTTTAGGTTGACTGCTGTCAGTGGCTTGAATTACACCAGCTCAAATTGTTTATGGGTGTACAGGTATCTACAGTAAAGTATAGATTATTATGTAAATTGTTAATATGGTGTGTACATTCCATATTAATTCGTAAATGAATAGAGTTGAGATGTCAAATTGAAAGTTACACTTCTATTATGTAATTTTCTTTAGTGAATAAAATATTATTTTGTCCAATCTGTATGGTAGACTATATTAATACAATATAACTGTTTCTGGGTTGACACAATTTTTTTCCCTGACCTGAAGGTCAAAAATATTTTTTTCGCCTGAGCAAGAAGGCAGGCTCTATTAGCTCAGTGGTACAAATCTCAGCACTTGCACAGGAGACCCGGTTCAAATCCGGGGTAGAACAGGAAAAATAGTGCAGCTTTAACTAACTGCTAAAATGTATTTATGCCACGCCCAACTGATGACAGTGACCAAACTAAAACTTAAATACATTATTTCTCATTTTCAGCGTATTCTATCAAAATGGTCACTTTTCAATCCTCAAATATCATACATACAGTCCAGGACTTATTTTAATGACTACAATTACAATTTAACCAGTCTCGATACAGCAAGCACATCTGCAGTGGTTTGAGTTGGTCTCCCTACTCTGCTAGTGGGAAATTTAATTTTGGTAAGGTAATGGTTATTTCAAGCAGACAAGAGTACTGGATTGGCCACTTGGAAGTGCTGCTATCTTTATTGTATTTCGAACATCACTGCAGTCACTGTACTTCTCTCTATCAAGAAGGAAACGACACATAGAATTTAAGGATTGTCGCTTTAAAATAGCCATGAAAAATGAACATGTACAGTATTGCTTTGCTTGTGAAGCTGACATGTACTACTGTGATTAACATGCATTTACTCTGCCCAGGAGCCATGTGAAGACCAACCCCAGGCTTGGTGATGTGACCCCTTCTCCCTCTTCAGCCCCTGTCCCTCTGATGGATAATCTGTCTGGGCCTTCTAGCCCCCAGTCCCCCAACACAACAGGGGTCATGGTTGGCACAACCCAAGAGCCAGTCTGTACCCCCTCCTTGACCCTTAAAGACACCCTTCCACTAACTATCATACCCAACGGAGATCTGAGCATGGCTGGACGGGGCAGGTAGGCAAACTTGCGCATTAAACCGCATTAAAACACTACCAACCAGAAATGTGAAAAACCTAATGTGGCATAATGGAATTTCTCAGACTCTTATCCCAAATATCTAGGCTAGTATCTTCACTTAGCCGAGTGAACATTAAAGATGATGGCATTTGAAAGCTTAAAACTGCTATTACTGACATTTATCCCCTAGAGTGCAAATAAACTTGCATAGAGATGAGTAAAGCCTGAGAGAAAGCATCTTGATTGATTTTATTTATTTATTTATTTTTGAAGGAGAGGAAGCTACCGAGGAATGAGGAGGAGGAGAGAGGATGAGCGTTTGATGGTCAGTAGATTTCACCACTCTCCGATCTCATTTCCTTTGTTTGCGTTGTGCTAAAGCTAGCTTTAAATTTACCAAAATATACTGATTTACAGAAGCCTATCCCTCAGACTGAGGTCAAGGTACTGCCACCAAAGTTTGACCTGGCAGCTTCCAACTTCCCCCCGTTGCCTGGGTGTGTGGTCAGTACACAGGGAGAACCCGTCGTGGAGACACGGCTGTCCGATGTTGTGCGCGGCATCAAGGTGTCTGAAAAGGTAATCCTTGGACTGTGCTTTTAAGCAACGCTTCATTATAGCCCCAATATCTGCACACGTGGCTCTCACCTCTGAAAATAATGTGTTTCAAATCTTTCCACTTCCAGTCTGAGAATAAAGAAGTGAAGAATGATGCTCCTGCCGCTCAAGTCCCAGAAGCCGCCCAGAGCACGCCAAACCCCACAACGACAGCTCCCATATCAGCTCCTGTGACACCACTTATAGTAGTGCCACCAGTGCCAAGGTATGCATGCATTTCCCCCCTAACCAAAAACCTGGAATGGTCCGAAATGGGTAAATTCTTACACTCAAGAATTAAATGAACGCGGAGGATTTCACTGTGCAAGTGAGAATTAGGTTCATAATTACATCGTTTTTGTTCTTCCTGTGTTGATTCAGTGCATCTCATGAGGTAAAGAAGGTGGATAAAGATGAGCCTGCTGTTCCAAAAGAGACAAATTCCTCTCCATCGCAGCCTATGGCACCTTCTGTACCTTCTCCCATGACGAAGCCACTCCTCTGCAGCCAGCCCGTTTCTACAGCAGCCGTCCCCATTGTCACATCAGCAGCTCAGGTGAGACCTTCCCTTCTTTGGAACCACATTGGAACCACAGGTTCTTGCTCAGCTTTCTGCAAGTTTAGCCATTCTCAGAAGCTTATGTTTGCATGCATGTTCCTATTCTTCTTTGGCATTTTAGGGTAAGCTGGCATCTGTTATGTTGTATTACTGCCATCTTAAGGAACTAGTCAGTTACTGCTCATTGTGTTCCTTTCCACCAGGAACAGAGACCACAGTGAAAAAGTTTCAGTTAATAACATTATTTATATTATTTTAGTTAACTATAATGACCCTGGTCGTAACGTGCTGCGTTGTGACTTTGTAGATCTGCCTTTCGAAACCCTCTCTGACTGTTCTGGATGGTATGGACCTTGTTTGCAGTCTGTTTGACTTTGCACTACGGCAATGCTGTTCTTTCCTTCTCTGTGTCATTCACACCGGAGCTTGTGTGAGCAGGGAGGGCCGACGGCTGCTGTTTTCTAAAGAGACAGAGACAGGCACACTGGCTGCCTTGCAAATACAAAGACATTCAACGATCACATTATTAATGTGTCCTCATAATCGGAGCTAAATATCGGAATCATTTTGACATCGGTCCGATACCGATGTGTGGCTGATAATATTGTGCATCCTTAGTTTTTGGCATGGTCAGAGGGATTTGCTGACAAGGGAGATGGCAAAACAATCTCCCTTTGTCAATATTTTTGTTGTTAGAGATTGGACATCCAATATTTGATATTGGCAATGAGGTCATTCATTGGACTGAGGTAGTGTGTATCATTACATTTGAGAGGTGGAGTTCACTTGATGTTCACTTCCACATTCAGATTTCTTTAGCCACTGTGGGATGTAAAACTGATCTTCTAGTCACAAGCTTGTTTGTCTGCTCTTTAAACTACCACCATTTAACAAATATTTTTTTTCATGGGTATGTTCAGCATATTGTATAACATGATCTTTATATTTAGTCTGCATACGGTTTATTTACTCTCGTTCCACTTTCACTTAGGAGCCAAAGAAGCTGAGCTATGCAGAGATCTGTCAGCGGCCAGCCAAGGACCCGGCAGTAATACAGGCACCCTCTCCCACTCCACCAGCGCCCTCGGCCAATCAGCCCCTGCGAGAGCTGCGAGTGAACAAGGTAGAGGACCCCGTACCCTCCTCCAACCACACTAATAACAGGCCAGAGAAACCAAGAGACAGCCGACCCCCTCGTAACCCCCTTGGCTCATACCGCGGAGGCAATGGCCCAGCCAGAGCTGGAGGGGCCGGCCTGAAGAACCGGGAGCACCAGAGAGGCCAGACCTCTGGCCGGTGGTTTTCACCACAGAGAGGACCCAGGCGGAGTGGGAAGGAACAGAACATTCCCCCCAGGTCACCAAAATAAATCAAAAGGGACAATTAAACACAAATATATATTTGTGTGTACATATGTGTATAGAGAGATATTTATAAAAGATAAATATATAGTATATATATAGATGTATATATTACTGGACGCAAGATAACTTTGTTAAGTTGTCACACAGGCATGCAAACAGGTCAGGGGTGAAAAACTAGACAAGATGGAGGGGGGGGGGGGCAAAGAAATCATTTTAGGGGTGGGAACGTTGGGCTACACAGTTGCCCATTAGGCTATTCTTCGGATTTGTACACATAGACTCATAAATGTTGTTTCCCTGATGCTCTCTATTATCTTCGCTGTGACACTGGGTGTCAATCCATGTCATTTAAGCCAGACATCCATGCTGGCATATTTTTATGGACGATAGCAATTTTTTTCTGTCCATGGTCATTGAAAATTTTTAAAGTGATGAACTTAGCCTGTTCTCCCATATAATGGTTAAGAATGCATTGGAATAAATTTGAGGCAATAGTTGCATTAATTGCTGATCTAGGATCAGTGTAATACCCTAAATGGTGACCAATATTAAGAAAACACTCCTCAACATTAAGTATTAGCTAGAGAAATGGCCAGCAGCTTTGTTAATTGATGTGGTCTGTGTGGTCTATCGTTTGCGATCCTATCCATGTTCAAAGAAGGATTGCTCATGTAAAAAATAGGCAAAACAAACCTCAAAACTTGCGTTTGTTGATGGAGAGTGAGAGAGCTAGGCTTGCTCTGAGTCTGCGCACAGACACAACTTAAATGCACTCGCCACTGCAACGAACGACCGAGAGATCGGTACTTAATCCACAGTGCATGGTTTTCACCATTAATTTCTCCTCCAATCTACACAAATTGCCTATTTTGGATTCAAAACAGTGATTTTCACCAAAAAGCGACATGTTTGCATGCCTGGTCACACCACACCACCTTTTGGGAAGAATGCAAGTGAAAATAATTTGGGGAACAAAAGGGTGCATACAGTCTTATGGCACAGAATTGTCAGCTTGTTTGGAAAACATATATATCCTAGGAATGCTGACAACTTAAAAGTAATTATATTTCATTTAATATTTACAATTAATATGCTAAATCTGTAATTGTATGACATAAGTGGAATTCTGAGCTTTGAAGAACAAGAACAAATGTGTGCTGTAATGCTATGTATAGTGAACGATTGCCTAGCAAGGCTTGTCAGTATGCAACACTGCAAGGGACATTAATTATTGATTTTAATTATGATTATTCTGTAATTGTTTTTTTTTCTTCTTTAGTTTCTTTACTCAGTAGATTTTTGTGTATTGAAACCAGGGACAAATGATTCGTCCTCAACTGAAAATTAGTGAGTTCATGGCAGAAGACTATGGTGTTAGGAAAATGGTAAATAATTTAAGGTTGAATTCATGTTTGAATAGCTGCGACCCCCCCCCCCCCCCCCCCCCCCCCCCCCCCCCCCCTGCAATTATCTTTCTGGATGATTTTAGCTACAAACGTTGGCATACTTGTCCAATGGTTGGGCGTTAGATGGCTTAGAAGCGTTGGATAAGAGCCTTTGGAATGATCTGTGCAGTGTAACGTCAAGCTTGGTTTAATGGCATTCTCTTGTTTTGTTGGTCAAACATTTTATGTCATTTGATTTTAATGACTTTTTGCCTGGGAGTAGCAGACATGGCTCCATTTGTACAGTAAATTCATTGTAATCGGCGTAAGGACTCAAAATAGTCTTCCTTGCTTTTACTAGGTCCTGTTGTTGGCATAGTAATACAGATCTGATCAGAGTTCCAGCTTTGCTCAGATTTGCTACTATCACCTTTTAGTATTCTTGGCAATCGGAAGGCTTGTCCTTGAAATTTATTTTAGGTCTAAATATGTATTTTAGGTCTAGGGTGTTGTGTGTACCGGTCATTGTAAATACTGTAATTCTTACTGTAACTCTGTTTTAAAAGGTCTGCTTTGCTAACCATGTACCTAAAGAAATTGTTTCATTAAGCGAACAGGAGTTGGTGAGCGTTTGTAATTTTGACGCCTGAGTGAACATGGCACGGATGGGTTTTTTCTGGAGTTATTTAACTCTTCTTCATTGCATAGTGATTCGGTGTGTAAGTCTAAAGTATGATTATGTATGTGTGTGCAGAGAGGTGTCTCTGGGTGACAAAGTTGTAGGACAAGAAGTCATGCTATTGACCTGTGAACTAATGTTGGTGGTTATTTCACATTAGAGTATAACTGCCAAGGACACTCAGAAGACGGGTGTATAACTAAAATGAAAGAAGGAAAGCTACCTTATAATGCACAGTATATTTACTGATTACATGATTCAAATGTGTCCACTTTTTAACCTTCATGTTTGTACCATTGTGTCAGTAAATCTCCCTTAAGTATTGGAAGGAAGCTTTCTTTCATATTTCAGTTTGGATCAACTTCTTTATTAATTTCCACTGGATATTGAAAACTGGGTTATTTTAATAACATGGTTATTAGAATGAGTAGTAGTTGTAGCAGCCACTGAGACATCAGGTGTTCTGTTATCGCAGTGTTAACATTATTCAGTGACTTTGTTAACCTTCTTGGCTACCATATTGGCTATGATAAGGCATGCTAAAAGACAATCTGAAACTTCCAACAGTATCCACTTTAAAAAATAAAAACAAAACAAATCTATCACTTCCTGGTAGGGGTGTGCCGATATATCGTCCCGCGATATATCGCGATACGTTTTCGCGACGATATGTATCGTTTTGGAAAAAAAAAATATTGTTTTGAAAAAACATTTTTTTTTTTTTTTACACCAATCAAAATAATCAGGCATGCAAACAGCCCCGAGGTGAAAAGGGTGACAACATGTTGTTTTTTTTTCGGGTCAGGTGTCACACTATTGCCCTATTTGGATTCAAAACGTCTGAAAAGCTACAAGTTTGCATGTCTGAATAATGCAAAAACAGAATTATTTGTTTGCATTTCCTTTTTTTTCTCCCCCATTTATTTTCATAATAAAAAAAGTGCGTATCGTATCGAAATCGTATCGAAGTTGTGAGCCAAATATCG
The DNA here is from genome assembly GCF_963454915.1 of Gymnoscopelus microlampas. Taxonomy (NCBI): domain Eukaryota; kingdom Metazoa; phylum Chordata; class Actinopteri; order Myctophiformes; family Myctophidae; genus Gymnoscopelus; species Gymnoscopelus microlampas. The sequence continues at coordinate 12,525,030 of NC_139944.1, forward strand.
TATCGTATCGTTTCATGAAATTAGTGTATCGGCACACCCCTACTTCCTGGAGCACAATGGCTATTAGATCAGGGGTCTTCAACGTGAGCTTGTAGATCTGCTATTTTCGGCTAATGTTCCCCTCAGAATAGGGATTAGGGTTGACGTGGTTAAAAAAAATCCATATCACACAAAGATTTGGCGGCCCTCCTGTAGTAACTCTGAGGACCCCATAGGGGTCCCGGACCCCCTGTTGAAGACCCCTGTGGATTGTTGCGTCCATTGCCAGTGGCTTGGCTTCGATCATTAACATTCTTGCTTCAACAATCTCTTTTTGATTGGACACCTAAGACTTATGATGAATGTAGTTCTGTTAGAGGGAAGACCACTTTGGTGGCTGACTTTGAATGTCTTTGTACAGTAGAATCTCTTTTCAGTGACATTAACGGGTTATTTCTTATCTGAGTTTAGTATTTTATTTACTTTTCTTATTTCTTCTGCTTTAGGGAATTGTTAAAAACAACTTGATTATTTTTTTAATACATTTTTTTGTGTTTTTTTTTTCTGTGATATATTTTATTTTATTCATTTGTTTTGTGATTTCGGAAATGATAGCTGTTGGTAACAGAATTATCTACTCACTGAGCCTGATTTTGATTTCTATTTTACCATCCACTAGTGTCTAAACAATGAGCAGCTTGTGGTCGTGGATTCGAAATGCACTAACTTTTGGTTTAAATGGTCTTGAAAATGATATAAACAGTGACACATGTTAAGGTTTTCAACAGGTTTGCTGAAATTGAATTAAAATGTCTCTTTTATTTCCTCTGCATGAATCATCTTTGGGGTGCAGGTAGGCTAAAGGATGAGTGAAGTGTTCGATATACAATGTTATTGGGGGGAGGGGATAATACAGCAACAGTGTAGTTTGCATTAGATTTGTGTTTGGGATGTGCTTGCAAGAACTTTGCTTCTGTGTGTTTTGTGTCCTGTGTTCAGAAGTTCAATTGTCTCGTGCTGGCCCTTTAAGTGTCATACAGTATATGATGTGTGCAGATGTATGAGAATGCTTCTGTTGTCTGTCCCACAGAAACTACAGGAAAACGTTAGGCCAAACCAAACTAGTAGTGCCTTATCATAGTGCATAACTTCATTTTATGCAACCGAAACAATAATGCACACTGATTATGTGTCACACTAGACCAAGCTGTGGTTTGTTGGTTTTGTTGCACTCAGCATTCTCAGCTTCTGGCTCTGTAAACAGATCCTAGTCCAATATTAATATGTTGAAGGTTTATTCTAGGTGTGGCTGTAACGGCTGTATTAGTTTGAGTGAAGCTGTGGGCGTGTTTGTGTCTTTCTATTGTCATTGTGCATGTTTCAATTTGAGCTATTAGTGTACCCATGCAATTTCAGTCCTAGAGAGTCCATGAGATCGGGAAACCTGCTTACAATTATGAAAAGCAAACCTGGGATTTCAATGTCAGCAAACTGGTGTATTGTTTGGTGAATCTTGTATCATTGAGCCTGATGTATGATAATAAAACTTTATTTTTTAAACGGATCGTCGTGTCATGTTTTGTTTATATAAGACAAGATTTCTGACGCTGACACAAGAAATGGAAGAGCAAGTAGCATCGATGTATTTTTACATCAGGGAATGTTGCATTGACCACATGAGCAAATGTCAAAATGGAGACAGGTGGAGCACTGCAACATGATCACCTAAAGTCGTAGTTCAAGGTCGAGTTCTGTGAGATGATCCAGCTGAATCGTGTATGTACTGTGTGTGTGTGTGTGTGTGTGTGTGTGTGTGTGTATGTATGTATGTATGTATGTATGTATGTATGTATACATACACACACACACACACACACAAATGTACATGAGTCTATCTCACCCAATTGTTAAGATATCCTGATTTTTGTTTATGTGCCTCTATGTACAACCGGTGCCAAAGAGCCTTACAGTGTAGTTGTATGGAAATGATTTGTCACATATCAGAAGCCATCTGGCATGTAGACAAGCTGCATATACAGTATTTATCAGAACATTATGTAATCGTTGCAAGTAAATGTACAAGTATTCAATCAATACTATCCAGGGTGATTGTATGGCACTGGTAGCTTAAAACAATATTCACACATCTGAAGACTCCTATGTATATGATTCATTTTCATTGCTTTGCTGTGTTGAACTGTTGAATTGTATGTGTGGTTTCCATTTAGCCCATTTAAACTTGTGAAGATTTCCATACAAAATAAAATGGTTCCAACATATATTTTATCTTTTTTTTAATTATCTATAAATCCAAATGTTAAAGTCTTAAAGATATATTGTTAATGAAGCCAACAAATAATTTTACACAAGGCAGTCATAAAATAAATGACAGACGTTGGGAGAAGTCTGGCCTCTGGCGTTGGCGTTTTTCCTTTACAATCTCGTTACGTAACACTGCTTTAAGCAAAGACATTCCAGAAACGAAAGTCCTTACATTTTTGGAATCACCACTAGATGGTGCAGCAGTCCTTGCTCTGGGGCAGCCCTGCCGCCATCTTGGAGTGAAATCACAGTCAGAACGCGTCTTTTCCAGTGAGCTACACATTATCTGGAAAAGGCTCTGCTCTTAAATGAAGCAAAAACATAAAATCGGGTGTGAGCAACGTTTTCGGCCACATGATCCACTGAGCCGTTTTCCAAGGCTGGCTTGATCACCCAACAAAGTGCCAGACAGTGAAAACCACCATTGCTGCTACATATGATCTAGACTGCTCAACAGATCAAAAAGCATAGAATAGTCAATATTTGAATTATAAAAACAATCAATAATCGATCATAGTCAATAATTTAGCATGGATAATACATTTTGGATTTGTCTAATGTATAATGTTATTGTATTTTATTTGTATCTGTTTGATTTGTGTGCATGGGGATCTCATCTTAAACAAGCTCAGTGCTTAATGAGTTTTCCAGTTTAGTAGACATTGTATTGTGAATTTGTACTTCCATGTACTGTCATGTACTGTTCTCATGTCTTACTAAATAAAGTACATCAATCAATCAATCAATCAAACATTAGTCTGGCATTTTGTGGACAATGATTTATTATGTACAGTAGGTATCATGTGTTTCTGTTTTGTAATGCCCCATTGGAAAGCAACATGTTGATTATAAATGTGCTACATTAATAAAGATGACTTGAATAAAGATGAGTGTTCTGTCTGTGGAGAAAGGTCTCATGTACAATCAAACAATAATGCTTAACAATCTCAACAATATTCTGCCTGTCAGTTGGCATACTGTGGCTTACAGCTGTGTTACTAATTTCTGCTTTGGTCCATTCATAAATATGATAAATAAATGAGTAAGTGGTTATAGTAGTATGCATATTTATAATACTTTTTCGCCGTTCAACACAGACCAGTCCTGTAGAAGCATTACCCTCCAACATATATGATAGCAGAACGGAATAAAAACAAGTTCTTGTTGTTTGTACAGCATGACTTTTTTTTAAACAACCGGAAGTAGCTATCACTCCAAAATGGCGCTGCTTGTTGTTATAATGGGACGTAATGGGAGTGTCGCTTATTTTTAACTCTGTGGAGTGTCGTCTCTTGTTCTGGGATATCTTTGCTTTAAGGTCTTTAAGCCTCTGTCGTCCAATATACCGTCGTACGACGGTGTCGCACGTCAAAAAAGACACACGTTTTTTCCAAGTTCTCGCGATGCTGGCGCTATTGAAGCAAGAGTGTCAACATCGGCCCTGAAGGAAGAAGACGCTCAAGCAGCGCGGCGTCTCTCGTCCAGGAGAGAGAGAGAGAGCAGAGCAGAAAGGGGGCAGAGGGAGAGCCAGAGAAGTAGCTGCTGCTCGAAGCGCTCGGGTGAGTTTGTAAACATTTCACTCAATCTTAACTTCCAATGTGGCTGCTGTGCAAACCAAGAGAAACACACGTTCACGTTAAAACGTCAGAGATACCGTGTCCTCTCCTCTGTTTAACACTGTGTGTAAAAGCATGCTGTTTTGTTCTGATTCACGGACACTTTTCGTGTGTAAAACAGAGGATTCGTGTCTTTGGGTTAGCTTTTGCTAACCCGACTTGTGTGGATCTGTTTGGGGTTTAACTCGCAGGCTTCTGGCATGTTGGCCAGTGGTGTAAAAAAAAAGGTAACTGAGTACATTTACTCCAGTACTGTACCTTGAGTACAATTTTGAGGCGTTTTTACTTTACTGGAGTATTTCCAGTTTTCAGTACTTTTACTTCTACTCCACTACATCTCAGAGGCAAATATTGTACTTTTACTCCACTGCAATTATTTGAAAACTTAAAATTACTAGTTACTTTGCAGATATAAATTATTCTATTATAAAACATACATTAACTTTAGCCCTATTTTACACATATCGGATATTTGAAAATAGCCGATCTACAAGCTCACATGCGATGCCTTGTGAGCTTGTCGATCTGCTATTTTCAAACATTATAGTGCTTTTACCTTGATACTTTTAAGTATATTTTGATGCCAATACTTTTGTACTTTTTTTACTCATGTAACATTTTGAACACAGGCCTTTTACTTGTAACAAGTATTTTTATATTGTGGTATTGCTACTTTTACTTAAGTAAAACATCTGAGTACTTCTTCCACCACTGATGTTAGCTATCGGTGTTGTTGTTGTTGTCAGTGATCGGAGATGATCGCTGTATCTGATGATGGCTTTTCGTTTGTTTTAGTCGATGCTTAAAATGTGAGGATTCTACCAGGCAAGTTGGCTAGAATGTCAGAATTGTGTTTAAGAATCGGAGCGTTGCTTCTTGTCTTAGCAACGTTAGCAAGCGTTGAATAGCTAACGCTAGGTTGAGGCCCATCCCAGTGATCAAGCACTGTTTGTACAGTAACTTAATCTACATCGAAAACCACAGAGACAGGGCTTGTTAGCTGGTCGTTACGCTATTGTAGATGATATATATTTTGTGTTAGTAGCTTGCATGTTGTCCCCTAACTAACTCCTGGCCTGATAGAATCCCAGATGATAATGTAACGCACTGATGACTTGTATCGCCCCGTTTGCTACTACAGTCATTATTATTGTTTTTTTTTACCTATACCTTGTATGCGTGCTTTTCTATGGTCTTAAATAACGATCAGCAGATTGAGCACTCAAAATGTGACTGTAATAATGCTCTTTGCAGGCCCACATCTATTGTGTTTGTGACAGTAGCATCGCCAGCTGACAACAGACTGTAGCCAGGTTGCTATTTAGATCTTTATTGATCCCGTGGGGGAAATTCACTTGCCAATGGCAGTATAACAACAGTAAGAAACACAGGGCATATACAGAAAAAAGGAGATGCAGCTAAGGGTAGCAACAAGATACTAATAGTAATGATAGATACAAAAAAGGATCAGCAGGTTAGCAACATTGGGACAGCAAGGGATGCAATCAACCCCAGTCAAGCTACCATAGTAGATGACACCCAGTTTATGCAGAGACAATGGTAGATTTTGTATGTTATTGTTGATGCACAGTCTTTGATGATCATTTGATGTGATTCTTGATTACTGTGAAATGTTGACAGTCATCTTGATATTACTTCATATCAGTTGTACCGTAGACCCAACCCACAGTGCATGTGGTTCATTTCAACGCCAGTGTTCTTAATGTATCTTTACAATTACAATTTAAAGAGGTTGTTAAGTCTTCTTTTTCCTTTCTGTTGCAGGATATTTGTGTGCCATGGGGGATGATCGACCTTTTGTATGCTCTGCCCCTGGATGTGGGCAGGTACGGTTATGTTTTATTTGATTGAGAAACACAATTGTATGAATAATAACAGGACAACAAGTCTTCACTGTATGCATATACTGTATATGTCCCAGCACAATTCATCAGTGTTGTTGACACTGCTTAAATGTTAAGCAGGTACAGTATCATAGGACTGCAAAAGTCTGGTTAATGTCTGTCTTAGGGCTATATCATCAACCTCTCTTCAATTCCAGCTTCTCATTCATTTTGACAGTAGGAGAAGCAAGAAATTATCTGAAAAAAATAAATAAATGTTATTATATCACCTAAAAGAGCAGCATGATGGTCTTGTACACAGAGTGAGTCATTTAGCTTTTGATGAGTTGCTACATGCTAAAATATGCTAGGCTTAGGACACATTATATTATAACAATTCACAGATTGTCTTTCTTGTTTGCGTTAACAAACCGTTTTAAATGTTATGTTTTACAGAGATTCACCAACGAAGACCACTTGTCCGTCCACAAGCACAAACATGAAATGACTCTAAAATTTGGTCCTGCCAGAACTGACTCGGTGATCATACAAGGTTAATAACATTACAGTTTACCTGTGTGTTAGGTAACACTAATGTGTTACCACTTTTGCACCTTATGCTTAATAACCTCACGTACATACTGTATCTGCTGGTCTTATGCTATGTGTAATGTGTATATATATTATGTGGACATCTTGATCTTTTTATGTTCCCTTTGATGTGCTTATTTAATGTTTGATTATTTTCTTCATGCCCCCCTCCTTTTCCTTCTTCTCCCTTTCTGCAAAAACACATTTCACCCACATCTTTACACATGTAAACAAGTGTTATGACATTAAAGTTGATTCTGAATTTAAAGCAAAGTAAGTAAGCCTTGCCGAGCCATGTGGCCCATAGAACAGGAGCCCATCTCCTGTTTCTGTAGCGTGAGGCAGCTTGACGCACCAGTACATCCCCTGGACATGACGCTAGTATGTCGCAGGGACTCTGAATTTACTCCAGTATATTTGCATCTAGCTGTTGATTGTCATGAAAAGCCTCCAAGCTCTCACAGTCCTTACAGCCCACAACCTTTATACAGACTTTACTACAACTTACGTGGATAATGTTTTGGACAGGATAGTGTTGTCTGTAACCCTCTTGGCTAAAGTTACGTGTCCTTCTGTCAGACCAGACCCCTACACCGACACGCTTCCTGAAGAACTGTGAAGAGGTGGGGCTGTTCAGTGAGCTGGCCAACTCCTTTGAGCAGGAATTCCGCAAGGCACAGCAGGAGGATGACCACAGGACCAAACACTTGGTAGGAATAAAGATGGACTTCTGTTATTTAATGTCACACTTAGGTGTTATCCAGTTTTGTTTCTTTGCTAAAATTCCAAAAGATAATCAACATTATATATTATTTAGGACCGTAAAAAAAAACATTCATGCAATGTGAACAATTTGAAATTACAAATTATTTGTATTTTATTTTGAAGTGTACAGCCGGAAGTGTTATCTGTTTTTGTAGTGTGCCACCAATTGGCGCGTCCTCCTATGGCTCTTCTTGGAAAAGTCTCACTCCGACAGTGACACAGACACACACACACACACACACACACACACACACAGTTGCCCACATGGAGCAGCCCCGCCTCTCACTTACAGTGCTGCTCTTGTCAATTGGCTCTACTTGTTTGCTCCACTTGAAATTTATTTGCAGGTCTTGTCATGGAGTCAACTTGCTAAAGATGATAAGTGCATAGAGCCTCCATATATGGCTTTTGACGTAGAACTATGATGAGACAGTGTTCTGGTTCTGGACAAAAGTCAATTAATATTGCGCTTCCTCTTTCAGTCTCTCCCTACCGCGATTTGGCTTGATTACAGCCAGAAAACAGCACGAGCTCTGTTTGGAAATGCCTACGTCACATTTGAGGCAAATTAACAAGGATAGACAGCAAGGATACCAGCAAGCCCATATGCGAGCAATACAGAGCAGTGCCAACCAAGGCTGCTTACATTTGTTGCACTACTTTTCCAATACCAGCAGAATGATGATAATGATATACTTTATTAAAACACTGGGCAGACCCGCTATGTTTTGTCTGCCATTTTAATATCTCTATTGCCAATGAATATATGATACTGAAACCTATATTTGAACATAAGTCAATGTTCAAATGTGAAAATTTATGTTAGAATCAAAATAATTATCTGCCTCTTGAGTTCTCATGTGGCCCTGGACCCCTGTCAACTTGCACAGCAGTTGGCCTCGCGAGATCACAGAACCATCTGTTTGACTACACTTATACTAGTTACGCCCCTCTGTGCCCTCCCTTGCAGTCTGCATTCCGGAGACAACCCCCCCGACTCGTACTGGGTAGAAGGCTACACTGAATGCTTTGCACTGTGACAGCACAGGAGTCACTCAAAGTCACTTTAATTGATTCAAAATTATATTTATATTGTAGGTTGAGCTCAAACGGGTGATCCATATGGTAACGCTGGCAGACACCACCCAGACTCATTCGAGTGATTTGCACTCAGAGTGATCTAAAAGCCTGTTTGCAATTATCCCTCAGGGTAAAACTTCCTTGTCACATTTCTCTGAATTGTGTGCCTTCATTTTATTTTAACAACAATATTACAAAAGGATAGGCTATTCTTTTTTCTTCTTTTTTTCTTCTATAAACTTTTCCAGTTTCATGTCAAAGAATAGATTGTTAGTTTATCACACAGCACGTCGGATGGAGAGTTAAGTCAGTTCTCCATAAAACGTAAACTAATTGCTTGGGCTTTTATTTAAACCATTATATACATTTTTGGTCAATTTGACAGCCCTAATCTCTGTTTCACTGCTGGTGAAAATGTGAATGTACTCTTCCGGAACAGCCAGTAACATAATGATTATTTAAGAAAGTATATTTTTTGGCACCATTGAGAGTTCATGTCACCTTTTCTGATATGTTTTTTTTACTCCCTGAACTTTTGGGGTCAAATTTGAGTATATCCACTTCTCCAAACACTATTACACCACTGGATATACCTCTTTTGTGTGTATTCTTCATTCATTTGGTGGAGTCCAAACATACTGTAAATATTCTCCTGAAGTTCATGCGATTGATAGCACTAATATAATTATGTACAAGTAGATATAGAGGAAGTTCTTCCACATTGCTTACTAGTCTCCCTTCCTCCTGCCGCTAAGGCTGCACCTTTGCAGACGCCATGTGAAGTTAAGGATGAGGATGAGGGTCCTTTAGAGGTCGATTCCTCCCCTCCTGAAAGTCCAGGCTCCGGCATGTCCAGCATGTCAGACGACGATGACGACGATGAAGAACCCAGGGTGAGAGGCAAGGTACTGATTACCATCAGTGAATCCACGTTGGCACCATTTGCAGCAGAGAAAATTAATTCTGGGCATGGATTATTGTAAGGGAAACACTAAACTGTTTATTGATTTGTCAACAGGAGACTCCCCCAAAACCTATGGCGACTTCAGCCCCTACCCCAACGATTGTGCGTCCAGGTTCTCTTCCCCTTCATCTTGGTTATGACCCCCTGAACCCAACGCTACCCTCTCCAACATCTGTTATCACACAAACGCCACCCTCCAACAGGCAACTAGGGTAAATCTGCTTTGCATTTCTTCCCGTTTTCTCGCTTTAGTCTGTGTTTCATCCATGAGTAGAGAATTGAGGGACAGCCATTTACAAGCCTTCATCTTGTTAACAGCTCTCCGACAGGCACTTACCCACTGGTAATGCACCTCCCTAATGGGCAGACAGTCCCTCTGCTTCCCAGCCCTGTACAGATGACCTCAGTCATATCCGTAAGTATTGAGTTTTATAAACCTTTATTAGTGTGTGTGTGATAATGGCAATTGATTTAAAACACTGTCTTAATGTCATATTGTCTTTTCTTCTCCTCTGATGTAATGCGTAGCTTGCGAGGCCTCTAAACGCAGTCCCCAACATCCCTGGTATTCCGGGCCCACCGATTGGTGGAGCCAGCAGTGCCTCCTCCTCCCCGTCTGGATATAGCGTGCACTCTGAGGCCAAGTTGGTGAGAGAAACACATTCACGCCGACATCCCCTTCACTGCCATGAATTGCACATAGCCATTATAAACTGCCCACCTTTTACATGAATGGCGTGTGCCTGTGTCGTTGCAGAGGCTCAAGGCAGCGCTAACTCACCAGGGCCCGCAGAATGGTGCAGGGGGTGGGACAGGGACAATTCCTACTGTCTCACAGAAACGTGATCAACCTACTCAGCAGTCTGATGCACCCTCACCTGCCCAGCCACAGGTAACGTGCATACAACGCAAGCAAGGCACACAATGTATACTATGACTATTTGTAGATTGATTTACTGTACATTATCTAATGTCTTGAATGTCTTAATGGCACATGAGTATGCAACACATCCGATCTGATCATGTCTATTTGTACTACAGTGCTGAACTCCTAGCAGTCTAAAGTCTAATACACATGATGGTACTTAAAGAGGCAGTGCCATGTTTCTTGTACTTTTTCTGTTTTTCGACATTACTCCTCTCTAGACCACCTGGTGTGATTGAAATGTGTGAGCCTTCCCTGTGTATTTTGGTTTCTTTTTGTGCTGTCAAACGGGCGAGTAGAAACAGACTTGACTTCTGATGCATCAATTCCACGTACTTCCCATCATATCAATTTTGAATCACGTCACTTAAAACAACACCTGTCGTGTCTCGGCCGATGTTAATGCACCTCAACAACCAGGAAATTATAGTGAAGAGAACATAGAGTGCCTTGATAGTCTGTGTAATCCATCTGGATGGATGGCATGCCATGGCATTCAGTAGACCACAAATGTTATCAACAACAATGCTCATACATATTAGCAACTGTCCATTACAGATAGGTATAAGCATGCTGTAAAGAACAGAGCCAAGTATGTGATCCAGCAGCAAATAAGTAAATTAAGTTTATTTTTATGGCCTACAGTACCTTTTTTTGGTGTGACCTGTGAATAACAATGTTTCAAACATTACCCCACCCCCATCAACGGCTCATCAAAGTATAATGAGCCTCATTTTATTCACTGTTTATTTTGCTTAGCAAGCCCGTGCAACTCATCCACTAACGCATTCTCACTCATTCTACTTGTCAGGCTTCAGAGATGAGACGAGAGTTACAAACATAATCTGGGCTCATTGAACTCCTCTATTGACTGTCAATAAAAGGAGAGTGGTTTAGTAAGCCCAAGTCTGAACCTGGGTCGGGCCTTCGGGGCCACTTTGGGCTTGCAGACCTCTAACACGCTGAACAGCACCAGGTTCAGAATGGTGATGTACGATTTGGTTGCGCTCAGCAGGGACAAGTGTTTTCCCGAAGTCCTCATCCTCACACAGACCACTGACAGACGGGTAAATTATGAGTATATGTGAATACATACAGTATATTCAGAGGTAGTATGTGCTCACACACATACTGTACTTTCAAATCCCTCAAGATGAAGACAGAGTAGGGCTTCATTCTTGCTCAACAGTGTCAATGCTGACCAAGCCAAATAAGAACAAATAATAGCATAACGCTATTCTCCTCACTCTGATGTTTCCACCAAAAGGGATGGAGAGAGTGAATTTCCCTTGTCCCGGTTGGGAATGGTATTTCCAGCCAATTAATTTAATCCAATCCCATCCTCAACAAGTACTCTGAAATCCATCTTGGATACTATTTAATGTTATTTAATGACATTGTTGTTTTTCTCCCAGATGTCGCCAGCTCAGCCAACCGGTGGGCGCCGGCGGCGTGGGGCGGAGTCGGACCCGGATGAGAGGAGGCAACGTTTCCTGGAGAGAAACCGCGCGGCCGCCTCCCGCTGTCGGCAAAAACGCAAGGTCTGGGTCTGTTCTCTGGAGAAGAAGGCAGATGACCTGGCCAATATGAATGTCTCCCTCGCTGTGAGTCCTCCACACACACTCGATACAGTATACATTGCTCTGTCGCTCCTCGTCCAATCATGGGTGCCCCTTGGAGTTCGTAAACAGACGGGTCGTCTGAACCACTCTGTTTGCTTTGTGTTGCCATCAGAATGAAGTGAGCCTGCTGAGGAACGAGGTGACCCAATTAAAGCAGCTGCTTCTGGCCCATAAAGACTGCCCTGTCACTGTCATGCAGAAGAAAGCTGCCTACTTAGGTAAACAAAGGATCCCCGGATTGACCAATAAGCCATCTGGAAATCACTTGATCTACTGTCTTTTCTTCTGACCCCCCCATTATTCTCTGCATCTATCTTTTTTGTTTCTTTTCTGTCCTTTTTTTTTTGTCAAGAACCAGATTCCAACTCATCCCATCTAATTTTATGTTTCTGTGCTCGCTCACCTCTCTTTAAGGGTGAATGTTTCTCTCTCTGTCTGTAGCCGTAGGAGGCGGAGAGGATCGCTCCGGGGACCCTTCGTCCGAGCCCACTGGCTCCCCAGCGGCGGTCATACAGTGTGGGCCGTCGCCCCCCGCTCCTGCCTCCAGTCCGGGGCCCACCATCAACGGGCTAAGCGTACGCGCTGCGGAGGCTGTGGCCATGTCCGTCCTGGCTGGGATGGGATCGGTCCAGCCGGGAGGGGTTGTCATGGCTACGCAGTCACAACCGGGACCCAGATGATGAGCGGGCTCGGGCAGCCGCTGTGAACTTAGCGACTTTTTGCAGGCTGGACTGGTACATGATGTATGACATGAGGGACCCATCTGTTGTTGATATTGCTCTCCCAGAATCCCCCCCCACCCCCTAGTCCCTTTATCATCCTGTGATGTGGGACATTGAACCTAGCGGGAGACTGAAGGGGATGCAGGATTGTTGTGTTGGATTCCCTGACATAGCCACAGACTGAGATGCTCTCCCTCCCTGACAGCTGGCTGTAATCACTGAACACACAGTTGTTCTGCCGTCAACCCTTAGGCCTAATTTATATAATTTATAATTTTATATAAATTAGGCTTTAACCTACGTGACCTTCCCCCACCCAGAGAAGCTTTGACACCGTGTGCATGCACGTATGCTCTCTCACTAGAGCTCGGCCTCATTCCTTTTTACAGCAGTTGGGGAAAAGGTTTATTGGTTTTACGTGAAGGAGTGTGGATCTGAAACCCTTGTATAAGAACATCCATTGGTTTAATTTGTCTTCAGCGCCAAATGCATTATTTTCAAGGCTGACCGCTTTTGCAGAAAGCCACCTCGCATCAACTGCCTTTAGGGGTAAAAATGATTTTTGTATCATATCATCGGTTTAGTATTATATCAAATCTACCCTGGTACTGGTTTGTTGACTGTGCAGCAACGAGCAGCCTGGAAATGTCTCCAATCTAACCTTTTTGTCTATTTCCCTTTTTCCGTACTGTCCACAGCTCCCGATTTTAAGTTATATACATGTATTGGTTAACCACTTTCAACCTGGCGTCCCTATTTTGGGCATGTCAAAATAATTCATTTTCTAAAATAGCAGATCTATAAGCTCACAACGTGTTGATACATTGTGAGCTTGTTGATCGTCTATTTTTGAAAAAATGTTCAAAGTAATAAAATAGGGCTTAAGTTGGTTATGTCATCCCAGTGCACGTCAACCACTTGTCTGAAACACTTCATTTTAGATTTCAGATGTACCTACTGTTCCCCCTGTGTATGCACCTGTCCTTTTCGCCATGAATTGTAACCCATGTGGAAAGAATCTGGCTACAGTATATCTGTACAATATGTATGAACCCCTATTGACTGCATGGATTCATGGAGGCTGAACAATACCACTGTTTGCTTGCGTCTGGCTATTGCTGGTTTTATTGATCTGCTTTACTTACACTTTATGATATCAAATTATTGATGCGAAAATGGACCTCTGCCTTGTGAGGATGCCATATCCAGTCCTAATGTAACAAACTTGAAATTGTTAGCTTTAGATATCCTTTATATGATAATCAACAAACTTAATATAGATTTTCATTTTTTATCATTACCCAGGCGTTTCAGTTGGAAAAAGTAGTGCAATATATATTTTTCTATTCAATATCAATTTCCTTCATTTAGCTATCATTTATGTAGCTACGTCACTGGGAGTCCATATCAGTTGAAAGTTAAGACAGGCCATAAGACAAAAATGTGAAAAGACGTCTCATTTAAAATCGGCGATTAGAGCACATCTATAGGAGATGATAGATATCCTAGTCTTGGGTGCTTTTTTGCATTTGAAAAGCACTTTTGTCATGAAGTATACTTCACTTATGTAAGGTGCTTCTTTTTTAATTCTGAAATGCAAAGTAATGCATTTGTTTTATGCCACCTTTATTTTGCTTTCAAGTGTATCATGTTTATTTTTCCTTGTCAAATTGTGTCGAGTTTTTTTTAATATATATAACATGTCACCATTTTAAAGTTGTTTTTTTTGTCGTCAAGTAAGGCTTTTCTCATGTGAATATGTCCCCATAACTTGTTAAGAGGAAAGATGTCGGTTTTGTGTTTTCAACATCATTTAAGTTGGAAAAATGACGTTACTTAAATGGAGGGAGTTTTTCAAATATTGGCACCTAAAGATAGGTGAAATTGTGTATAGTCTCATCTAATGGATACATTGTCTGGTAAAAAAATAAATAAGTTAATGGGGGAAACAAATATGCTTGGGTTTTCACTTTGGAAATGAAATGATATCAGATGTCTGCGCCTCTGCATTTCCGTTAAGAAACAGCAGAGGGCGCAGTCTGCTATAGCACACTATCCAGTCACAACAATTAGCATCAACCATGGTCATGTGACACATTCTGGTGAGTTGTTCCATCTCCCACAGTTATGGCGGTGTCGGGGAGTCGCAAGGATGGAAGACAATCCACATCTTGATCTCAATATTTCTTGTTGGCCGTAAAACGTGGCATTTCTGTATAACACACCGTAGGCTGCTATATTCATCCCACGATGTCTGACTGCGGTGTTGATGTGTCGGCTCTTCCTAAGGAGGTCCGAGACCATTTGGCGGAGTTGGATTTGGAGCTGTCTGAAGGTAAGATTTTTTACAGTCAGCAAAAGATGTGTTTCAATTGCAACTTTATTCATTACGAGTACCAATGCATGTGATCGGGAGCGTGTATCGCGGCCGTAACTGACATAAAAACATCAACAGACAGCCCACTATCTCATCCGAATCCGATCATCCCATGTCAGTTCTGCTGCAGTGAATAATACGGACACACGACTCCAAGTGATGCAAATACACCGACATCCTGTTCTTAATATTCGTTAACTTGACATGTCCTCCTAAATAGTTTTGTGTATTTAAATGTGATCCAAAAATGCTGTAATACAGGTCATGTATTACATAGATGCTACTCCTGTGTGTCTTTAATGGATTTTCAGTATCGTGGCATATTTGAGTCTATCGGTTGGCAGTTGATCAGCAGTGTTGTGCTGTGCAGAGATAATATGCATACCATAGCTGTTGGCCATATTCAGCCTTTCCTCTTGTGGAGGAAAATGGGTCAAGTTTCTCATCACGGATGGGCCTTGTGTTTCTACTGTTCCATGGATTGTGGACATAAAGTAGGGATGCACCGATGTGACATTTCTGGCCGATAACGATAATCGATGTCAACATTGCTGTCATGGTCGATAACCGATATTTACCGATGTCGAATGTCTTTTCTGAAAAAAGGCATATATAAACACTGAATTTGAAAAAGCAATGCCTCTTAATTCGAAAGGGATGCACCCTTATTGAAATGTTGGCCCATATCCCAACATAAACACAGCTTGAATGTAGTATTTTTATTTGTTGACCCTTTTGAAAGCATCCCCAGACAACACTGATTGAATCTGCAGCCTTGATCATCACTTTTAGGCTTCACATTCAAACATCATTATTATAAAATAAAATATCGTCAAACCCATAAGTTATTTTGATATCGGTTCGATACCGATATTGCATTTTAAGGCCAACATCGGCTGATACCGATATGATGACCGATTAATTGTCCATCCCAACATAAAGCCTGTATCGTGCTGGCTCGTGTCCTCCTTACTAAGACTTCTGTGTCCATGTCTTCAGAGATTATGACAACAGTATGCTTTGATTGCAGGAATGACAGGGGAGAGAAAACACAACAAAACAATGAACATGTTATGCAAGCCTCCTTCTCACACAGTGAATCACAATGTAACTGGGTTGGTAGTTACTGTGCAGATCGTGCCTGGGGGTGGATGAGTAACATTATGTTTTGGATGGGAAAAGGAGAGAATATGTGGTCTCTAATGATGCCCGTGTTTGAGTCACTCTCCTTTCTTCTATAGGGCTATATTTTGCACTGTGCTTCCTCTTGCCTTACACCGCAATATTATGAGTGAAGTGAAGAAGACAGAATCTGTGCAGAAAGATAGATGCTTATATCAAGAGAACAGAAAATAGATGGGGAATTCTGGAGATGGTTTTGGAACCCCAGGCGCACTAATCTATTGGGATACTGTTAACCGTAGTAAGATACATAAATTGCTAAAATTAGAAGCATTTATCTCCTTACTTGAAAAGATGCTGCATCTCTAGGGATTTATGTCAACGCCTAATAGGAAATCATTTTTGATATGGCCTAGATGTTTTTCACTGGGTTTTAGTCAACAACTTGGCACAGGTGGTCAATATATAGATTAACGGAAAACAATCGTAAACATGCAGTGTGTGGACCCACTCCTTTAAAATTGAAAACCGTTAGTATGTTTCAAGTGTATGTTATTATCCGATATTAGAGATTAGGTATTCTCAAATTATGTCATGAAATTTGCATTCTTCCAGTGCGAGTGGGTGTGAATCCGAGTTAACTGTGGCATGCTTTGACCTCAGTTATTTCTGGTTAATAATAGACACCAATTAATGGAGTGATAATGAAGGTGGAGAGGTTATGTTGTATTTAAGTCACAGATCAATTCAATTCAAACTTTATTCCAGACACAGGGGGTCCATAGAGTATATACAAATATCACACAACAAATAAATAAATAAAACTCTCCAGTGTTTACGCAGCCTGGACGAGTACCGGGAGACTGCTCTTCCCAGAATTGACTATATCCTCAATAATACTGTTCCGGGACTCATTCAGGCGAGACATGAATCAATACATATAGTGTCTTAAGATCAGATGTATCAGATGTGAGATCAGATGTCTTAAGATCAGATGTATAATGTAATCAAATAAGGATGCATCACACATGCTTAGAATAATCATAATGGACATGAACATTTTCTGTCACCATAATAGGCCTAGGACTTGTTAAGCTGTAACCTTTTTTAAATGTGGGAAATAATAGTGTTCAACAAGTTTACCTGACCAATTGGATTAAAACGAGAACAGCGACAAATAGTCTTGAACTTAAAGGAGCAGTTCACCCTTTTCAAGCTTAACTTCATATATTGGTCTTTACTAATGCTCATTATAAGATGGCACCATTTCCATCTACTTGCTCTATGTGTCTCAGAGGTAGGCTGTGGACAGAGTTGAGAACCCTGCCTACCAATGACATCATCGATGGGAATTCCACGCTAATAGAAACTACAGCTTTCTCTTCCTGGAAAGTAAATTGTTTTGCATCAATAAAAAATATAGTTTGAAATCTTGTTTGACTGTACCAAATCTGCCCACCGATGATGTCATTGGTAGGCTGGTTTCTGACTGTGCAGCAACCCACCTCTGAAATACAGAGCGAGTAAATAGAAGTTATGCCATCTTGTAATGAGCATTAGTGAGAACCAATGGGTGAAGTGCTCCTTTAATTGGCATTATCAAAATAGTTTGATATAAAGATTAGCCTCATACGTATTTATCTGGTGATATTGTAGTGGGCATAGCTTGGTCTTTGGACCTCAGTATGTTAAACCGGGTCAGGTATTGCTTCAGGAGTAGTTTCATTTAATCAGTTGTATCTCATATGCACTTATATTTATAGCTGGTGAATGATTTACTTGACTTCCAGGGCAAATCTGATCAAATGGCCTGATTGGGGCCACCATGGTCATTGTTCATGTTTTGACACGGCAATAGTCATCAGTCTTTTGAGTACAGTTTTGGCGGCACTGCGGCAGTGGCTCAGGAGTTAGAGCGGCCACTTGGGAATCGGAAGGTTCCCGGTTCTATCCCGGGCTTCCCCCTGTGTTACTGTCGAAGTGTCCTTGCGGAAGACACTAACCCCTAACTGCTCCCGATGAGCAGGTAGCTGTCTTGCGTGGTTTCCTCTGCCATTGCTGTGTGAATGGGTGAATGCAATGCACATTGTAAAGCGTTGCTATATATATATAAATGCAGCATTTATATAAATGTCATTGAATCAGTAAGCGCTAACATGAGTCAGTGATGAGCCCAATTCATACTTCGCTGCATGACGGCGTTGCGCGCCAAAAATAGGAGACCTACAAGCTTGTAGATCTGTCTATTTTCGGTGTGCGACGCCATCATCCGACGGAGCACGAGTTCAAGACACCAGAGTGGTCATCCCTTTGCTGGGGATGGGGAACACTCTGGAGGAAGACTAGTTCCTTTTGTAACTTTTGTAACTAGAAAAGCCTCTTGTCTCATCTAAAGGCTGGCGCTGTACAGATGCTATTGGTTCCATTGTTTGTGTCTTCCAGTGGGATGACGTGCATTTGCCTTATGCTCAGCGGTGCCGCTCGGCCCACCAGCACCGCGCTGTCAGGGCAGGCCAGGCAGGCAGCAGCTGGCCGCTCCATGAGTCTTAATGATTCTCATGCATATCCTTTACATGGCAACAATCCCTCCATTGTAGTCCTCATGGAATTAAGGGACTCCCATAGTAACGTGCAGAGAGGAACCGATGCGTCAGCACTTTTTCATGGCACTAGTAGTTTTTAGAGAGTGTGTGTGTGTGTGTGTGTGTGTGTGTGTGTGTGTGTGTGTGTGTGTGTGTGTGTGTGTGTGTGTGTGTGTGTGTGTGTGTGTGTGTGTGTGTGTGTGTGTGTGTGTGTGTGTGTGTGTGTGGAGAGACAGAGGTCCCACACAGTAGTGACCTCAGTAACTGTAAGGACATAGTGAATGCCATTGAGTGGATCAAAGGCGTGGTGATTGTGCTGGGCTGGAATTCAGAGCGCTGAAAAGAACTGTGTTAAGCTGCTCAACTTTGGAGTGTGTGGGGGTATCTCATTGAGTGCAGCTTACAGTACATGTACTGTATTTTTGGGTGTGTTTAGGCGGGGGGTTGCATAAGGGGGTGAAAATGTCCTGACATTTGTAAAAGTATTCTTCAAGATGGGAATGGTTCATTCTGGGAGGACTGGGAGGAGTCTTATGGCTGCTAATGGCAAATTAGCCTTGCAACGAATACAGATTATGTAAAAAATCGTGACAGTGTCCCTTTAAGGGTTAGCACTGTAATGGGCTGATAAGAAGTGAATGAATTGAAGGTGTGTGTGTGTCACTGTGAGTTCCCAGCAGCTACTGGTACCCACTTCGCCGTCTGTCTGTGTTGCTGTGGCAGGAGAGAGCCAGAGAGGCAGGTTTTCAGCTCGGCAGCCCCTAGTCCCGGCCACGCAAAGGGGAGGGCAGAGTGGAGAGAGAGAGAGAGGGAGGCAAATGAGAGATTATGGCCCTGGCTGCGTCTCCCAATCTAGGTCACAGAGCATCAGGAGGCAACACGCCTGGCTCATTTAGCCCGTGAGTCACACTGGGCCACAGTACTGCTGCTGCTGGGAATCTCTCTATTATTCTCTCTTTTTCTCTTCTCCTCTCCCAGCTCCCATTGCTGCCCCCTCTATCAGACCCTTGGTTGTTTTTCCTTATGTTGTTTTGCTTACTGTGTGTCTCTGTCTATTATAGGCTAAATAGGCTGGACTTGTGTATGTACTTATATACAGTATGTCGATGGGCACGTAATGTATGTAGCTGTTGTCATGCACGTTGTGAGTGCATGAATGCGAGTGTACATAAATGTTGTGTGTGTGTGTGTGTGTGTGTGTGTGTGTGTGTGTGTGTGTGCGTGTGCGTGTGTGCGTGTAGCACTGACAGAAGGAAGCTGCTTTAGCCTACTGTATCTATTCAAAAGCTCATTAGCTGTTGCAGAGGAGCTGTGCTGTGATCTCCAGCAGGAGCCACAGATATTAGAGCCCGACCCATGTGTTGGTCGGGGCCATTGTAATGTCATCGGCCAGTTCTATCGGTATCTGCAATTATGTAGCCGACGTGTCCCAATCATTATAGGTGAAAGTTTTTTTGTTTTGTTTTTAAATAGCAGATTTACAAGTCTTTAGGTTATTTGTGACACTTTTCAATACGGCATAAGTGGTTATTTGTGTTTATTTGTATGTATGTGTTTACTTATAAGTTAATTATTCTCAAATAGAAACTTTAATCACATATTTTCAAATTGATTTTAAAATCTTTGCAATTCTGACAAAATATCGGTCAAAACATCCGTAATTGGTGGTCTAGGACATCGGCTGGGCTCTAACAGATATGGTTGTAGACTAGGAGAGAAGGAGCATGCCACCAGCGATGTTGCACAGAAACTTAAGCACTACTCCCTTGGATTTGTTGACTTTAGATATTGAACTGTGGGTGTTATGTAACACCTTGTGTGTCTGATCCCAGATTACATCACATACAAGCACAAACACACATTCACCCTGCAAATGCGACCTAGAATGCTATGCTTCTTTCTGTACAAAATGCAGTATATTGAATTATTCAGTTGCGCGTGTGCGCGCACACACACACACACACACACACACACACACACACACACACACACACACACACACACACACACACACACACACACACACACACACACACACACACACACACACACACACACAGCACACATGTACTGTAAATATAAGCACAAATACCAACATACACACAAGCACAAATACCAGACTGACAGACAGACACACACACACACACACACACACATATACAGTGGTCTACTAACCGTTTGGACAGTGTCATTACCCGGACTTGATCTTACAATCATTCTGTCAGTTCCTTTTCATGAGTCAAACATCCCTTAATTAAATTACAGAGAGAAAGAGAGTGTGGGAGAGGAGTAGAGCCCAGCCGATATACTGTATCGGTTTCAAAGTCAATATTTGACTTATTTTTTACTACATCAGTATTGGCATGCAGCCAAAATATGGGTCAAAGCATCCGTAATGGTGGTCTGGGACTCTCCAGGATCTGCATCGGACCCAACAATCTGGCATGGTTTGGGCTCTAGTCTGTACTGTAGTGGTCGGTCACTGTGTTGTTCCCTCAATTATTGAACGTCACTAAATTGAACCTGCTGCATCAGACTGTGCAGCTGCAGCACATGCTTAGTTCAGACTGTCTATGCCAGTGCTTTTGCACAACTAAGGCAGAAACACACCCAAGTGTGGTGATCACATGTGTTCATTCAGAGGTAATAGTCTATATATTTAGATCAAACTTAAATATAGGCCCATCAATTATTTTTTCCATAATGTTTGTTTTTCCATAATGTTTCCTTAATGTTTTTTTCCTGGGGCAGTTTTCACTCTGTTTTGATAGGAAAGTAGAGAGACAGACAGGCAACACAGGTCTGCAGCCGCAATTGTACTGGGTACTTATCACCTACTGTCATGTCAAGGGAGTATTTACATCTTGCACGACCAGTATGATAGATAGACTATGTCTATTTATGGATAGACCCAAGACACATCTCCAGACCACAGAAAATCCCACATGGAGCTTCTCAGGAAGAGAGATAGATGTGATACACCACAGTGGCGGTGTTGCTATGGACACTTTACACCCAAACACACCCAACCACCCCCACAGGGCCACGCCTAACCCTTTGTTTATTCTCGGTAAATTCCCTAAAGATTAAAATGTCCATATGTTGTAGCCAAAGCTAACCAAATTAAATGGCCGGCTAAGCCGTTAAACCCGCTATGGAAAAACGAACAAAAAACAACACAGAATCACAGATCTACAATGTTATCATTGAATTCCCTTCCCTTCCTAAACACTGTGTAGTTTAATCTAGATTAGTTCAACCTTTTTAATTTCAACAACCCCCAGTGATATGCATTAGACCACGGACCCCCATTTCATACAGTTGTTTTTCTCTGGGACCCCAATTTACATTGTAAAAGTCCTCAAGGGTCCCCGGACCCGACGTTGAGAAACAGTGGGTACAGTATCAGCAGGAAATGGAAAACAATCCGCTTCCTCAGAGATGTGGATGAAGCAAAGATGGGAAAATACTCAGCTCGTTTCCCTGTGGATGTACTCTTTTATCACTGATACCATCCTGTGCAACAGTACCGTTAACGGTTTGTGTTAATTGTGAAAAGCTATGGTGAATAACTGAAAAAGAAGAAAAGAAAGAGAAAACACCAGTATAAAGTTTCTTCCTAATGGGGCATGTTGACTCTGGAGCCGTGTCTTGATGAATTCTGCTGCTGAAACGTGACACCCTTGTGCCACAAGCAGCGCTATCATTTGGTATTTTGTAGTATTAAAAGCTCTCATCTCAGGCTTATTTCCAGAATGTCTGATTAGGACAGCTTTTGATTAACCCATTAAGACCGGGAAAGCATCTGTGTCATTTGTAGATGTCTTTGGCTATTCAAAAATAGCAGATATACAAGATCTGCTATTTTTGAAAAATCGTGAAAATTTGTGCAAATCTTTTGAATATATATATATATATTTTTAAAGCGGACATTTGTAACTCAAATCTTTGCTTCTGGGGATTCTACAAATGAAGCCTTGAAAAAATGTATGTTACTAAATCAGTGGTGCTAAAACTTTTTCATGTCAAGGACCCCCAAAATGATATGTATGTGGCCGCGGACCCCCATCTGAAAATATTTTGTTCCAGGGACCCCCCCCCCCAGGAGCAAATATTTGAGTTACAAATGCTCACTTAAAAAAAATATATATATTTAAAGATTTGCAAAAAAAATCAAGATTTTTCAAAACATATGCTATTTTTTTTATAGCCAAAGAAATCTATAAAAATTACAGTCTATGCTTTCCCGGTCCTAATGGATGAGGTTGCAGTCCTGTGACGAGAACAGCCATGGCGTATGGTTTACATCAATGGCATGCTGCTCGTCACACAGCTCCCCAGCTCACTCCTTATGCATGAATGGGAGAGTTTTCATCCTTGACAAACAACATGAGCCCGCTTGTCTCATACCAGTGTGCGTGTGTGTGTGTGTGTGTGTGTGTGTGTGTAAACTGTGCTCCTTGATATCATCTTCCTTGTGGTTGTTTTGGTAAATGACGGTGGTTATGTGTGTAATAACAGTGCTGTGTGAGGAGGAACTTGGAAGTGTTAGAGGAGCTGTGTGTGTGTGTGTGTGTGTGTGGACTAGTATTGTCAAAAATATCGATTTTTCAATATAGATACTGAATATTTTAATCGATTTCAATACTCAGATTGTATCTATATTATCAATACC
Organism: Gymnoscopelus microlampas; assembly: GCF_963454915.1. NCBI lineage: Eukaryota > Metazoa > Chordata > Actinopteri > Myctophiformes > Myctophidae > Gymnoscopelus > Gymnoscopelus microlampas. The sequence continues at coordinate 12,548,216 of NC_139944.1, forward strand.
ATGCTCTCTCGTCTCTTAATTAACTTTACTTAATGTTAATTCGATAATTTAGTTACTTTCAAAGGTCTGATCTAGACAAAAACATCTGTAAAAAAGTGTGATATTTCTCTTATTGTAAGCTGAGGAGAATCGTCAGCCTATCGAGAATCTACAAAATCAAGAGTCAACAAAAACGACAGCCTTCAAGAATAGAAAAATGTTAAATGTTATGCCCTCAGTCTGTCAAATAGTCTCTGTGGTATCAAATATCTTTATTTTTCAAGGTATTGTTTTGAAGTTAGAAATTCCAGTATGGTATCAACACTAGTGTCTGGACCAGGTTGGCGGCGTGGTAGTTCGCTAATTCAAGGCTCCAGTTCTGCTGTTCCAGTCTCACCTCAGCTCTTCAGTCAACTGGCTTCACTCACAAAAACATTTCTGTTGTTGCGTTCACCACATGGCAGACAGTGCCCTGTGTTTCCTTTTCAGTGTGTGTTTAGCCACTCTATTCCAATCCACACCCCCCATGAGGTAAGTGACATGGGCGTGTGGACTGAAATATGAGTCCGTCTGTTACCTGAGTTGGGCACACCCTGCTTGCTGTTTCAAAGAGGAGACCAGTTGGAACTATTGACTGTATTTTAAGCCCAGAGAGGCCAGGGGGTGGGCAGGGGGAGAGAGAGAGAACGCATGGAGCATGTCAGCGGTTCCATGGTGTAATGGTTAGCACTCAGGACTCTGAATCCTGCGATCCGAGTTCAAATCTCGGTGGGACCTACTTTATTTCTGAAATAGTTCCCATAGTTAGTTCCCTTGTGTATGTACATATACTATATTACTAGAGATTCGAGCCGCTATGCGGCCCTCACTTCTAGTAGCCTGGCCCCCACATCTAGCCTAGAATATAGGCTATATGCTATTATTACAATGACAAAACGAAGTTGTTTTCATTTTCATAACTGGTGCGGTATATGGCGTTCCAAAGCTCAAGTGTCCTCCTTAACACGCGCGCACACACGCAGACACACACACTTGAAAATATAGATTAACTTTGGAGAAAAAAATATTCACTGGTGGTGGTGACAGAGTAAACAATATTTACTTAAGTTACACAGATTAACTTTTCAAAGTGAAATTTATGGCTGTTGTCTGAAGCCGAAGACTGAGACGGACTGTCCGTGTGCCCAGAGTAGACGCATAAGGTAATTGAAGAGCACACAGTGAAACAGCTGATCGCTTCATAGGTTAATAAACCCATAGGTGAGGTATGTGACGTATCACTGCCACAGACCTATAGCCTACACAGGTGTAAAAGGCACTTCCGCATACGTCACAGACTATTACTTGGACACATGAACATTGAGGATTTTACTGCATGTGGTAAACTGCGTTATACTCCCGACGTGTGGGAGGCAGCAAAGTGCCGTGAGGCATCCAGTGTGGCGGAAAGTACATGCAGAAGAAGGATAGAATAGTGAGCAACGGAGGCAAAACATGGGCCAAATAACGGATCCAAATGTATACTGGACAATTTAAGGTACACTATCCAAAGGCTCCGGGCTTGATAGATTTTTAGGCCGAAATTTGCAGACATGGTCTGGTAGAACATAGCTAGAATGTAGCAGAGACAATGAATAACACAAAGAATAAGACGGAAATGATAATACCGCCCGCGGAAGTGGGAAGTCGAACCACTAGCGGATTTTAAATACAGATACAATATGTCGATGGGCATGTACGAGTCCGTCTGTTACCTGAGTTGGGCACACACTGCTTGCTGTTCCAAAGAGAAGACCAGTTGGAACCGTTGACTGTATTTTAAGCCCAGAGAGGCCAGGGGGTGGGCAGGAGGGAGAGAGAGAGAACACATGCAGCATGTCAGCGGTTCCATGGTGTAATGGTTAGCACTCAGGACTCTGAATCCTGCGATCCGAGTTCAAATCTCGGTGGGACCTACTTTATTTCTGAAATAGTTCCCAACCTTTTCTGGATCAGGGCACACTTGATAATCTCGAAAGCGTTCGCAGCCGACCCATCTGACTGCTTCGGCTGCCGTGTTAAGTGGTGGGATAGGTGAGCCGCGTGCATTTTCAGAACATTCTTTATTTTTATGATCAATCAATTGATTCTGTTTTGGCTTGGATGGATCAGTGGAACTAACGTAGTAGTATACTTTTAAGTTACAGTTTCTGCATCAAAATGAAAACACATTTTCAAGGTTTTAAAGAATAAATACAATGACAATCTTTTTTTTTAAATTCTTTTTTATATTTAAAATCTTTGTTTTGCCAATTATTTGGGCACCAGTGGTCCCCGGCCCAGAGGTTGGGAATCGCTGGGTTAGAGAAATAATGTAAATATTTAAATACAAGTTTATGTGTATTTTAATAGATATGCTGTTATAAAACCTCATTCCTGATCACACTGACTTATTTAATTCCATTGAAATACTGTAAGCAGATGTGTAAGACTGGAGCTGTTCCCACACATAAAGCAGGAAAACCCTGTCACACAACTCAAGATTGAACACTGGAAAATATGACATCATGCGGCTGTAAAGTGTGTGTGTGTGTGTGTGTGTGTGTGTGTGTGTGTGTGTGTGTGTGTGTGTGTGTGTGTGTGTGTGTGTGTGTGTGTGTGTGTGTGTGTGTGTGTGTGTGTGTGTGTGTGTGTGTGTGTGTGTGTGTGTGTGTGTGTGTGTGTGTGTGTGTGTGTGTGTGTGTGCGTGTGTGTGTGTGCGTGTGCGCGCGCGCGCGAGAGAGAGAGAAAGGGAGATGGAGTGTTGTAAGCTAACTCTGATACAACATTATGTAATAAGCTGGATAATAAATGAGATATTAATGATAGGGAGGATTGTTTTCAGGTGTGTTTGTATTGAATGTTGATGCAGGGAGTGGGTTATCTTTCAGCTGAGTGTGCTAGTTGGCTGCTGGTAAAGAAGCCCAGTGGGACGCCACACACACACACACACACACACACACACACACACACACACACACACACACACACACACACACGTGTGTGTGTGTGTGTTTGTGTTTTTGGCACAGTGCAGAGTATGAGAGGCTGTGTAGGAGGTGGAGCACCATATGCCATCCTTTATTCTGAACCTTACCCACTTCCATCATTAACTTGATTAAATCCTACGCAGCTCCTAGGCCTGGCCTGATATTTGGTAATATCACCTGCCATAGCCATCAAAATCTGCAATGAGGATCCTCTTGGCGTAATGGTGGACTTTACTGAGACGTACATGGCACGCCATCTGTTGCTGCCTGGGCATTTTTTGGCCACGCAGATGAGGCGACGAACGAATATCTCTCCACTCTGGTAAATTACCATCTGCGGTACACGATCATCAGTATGAACTCTCCTGTGCTCCTGGACTCCCAGGATCTCCAATCCCTTTTGTACGTCACAGTGTGCAAGCTCTGCCAACTTTGCTTCTTCTCTCACTGTGTTTGCCTTGAAGGTTCCCATTGGAAAAGGTCTCCAACAATGCAAGAGTGCATTGGACCATGTGCTGTAGTCAGACAGAACCAACCAAGTCATCCTCCGTGTGGAGGACCAGCTCATGGTCTGCAGCGTGATTCCTGAGGACTCCCACCGTTAGAATTATAGAGGATTCTTGATGACTGGATTCTCCAGGATGTTAGGCTAGGCTTTACAATGGGGTGCAGCTCCTCAGCCTTACTCTGGCCGTTTTGGGCATAAGCCTGTGCCCACGACCCGTCGACCACCCTTTACTCCGATACCCTTAGACGACCTGCAGCACGGAGCCTGGTGTGAGCAACGCCTGTGTTTTTTGTTTGGAGTAACCTTCTCCTTAGATGGGTTGCCGTCCAAGGCGGATCCCCAACTGCTCTTTTCTTTCACCCATAGTGGCCTGGGACAGTGGTTGACAGGCGCCAGGGCATATCCACACACTGGTGGCCCTGTGCACCTTGTGTCTGGGGCCTACTGCTGCTCTGAGAATCCCTACAGTTTAGCCTGGGACCCCAAAGGCTGTGAACCGGCAGAAGGAGACTTATGCACTTTTTTTCACCCCTCTCAAAGAAGGCTAGCTGACAGCTGCAAGCAGAAAGTGGCAAGCAGCATGTATGCAGCATGTATGCAGCATGCACTACCTACAAGCACCACCACAATACTACTGCACATACACATCACACATTCACAAGTGTGCTTAGTCAGCACAAATCAGCTATATGACCTATGTATCACTTTTGCCATAAATCAGATGACATGTGTAGGAGGACATTTTATTTAGGTCACAATCTATAGGATTCTCTCTTAATTAGACTCTGTGTTCCAGTAATGTTTGTCATCTCCACACCTTAATAGATTGTGGATACAGTGATTGTTTCGTGTGAGATAGGAATATTTGGAATCCTCTCTCTCTCTCTCTCTCTCTCTCTCTCTCTCTCTTTCTCTTTCTCTCTCTCTCTCTCTCTCTCTCTCTCTCTCTCTCTCTCTCTCTCTCTCTCTCACACTCTCTCTGTCTTGCACTACAGCTATTTTCTCTATTTTAGGATAAACATCATTAACCGTGAACAGGTGTTTTCGATGCGCTTTCATGTTCGAAAGCAGCTGAGTGAGATGAGATAACGCAGAGAGGAAGTGGAACCAGAATAGAGAGGTAGCTGACTAATTGCTATTCAGAGCGAGGGCCTGCGGGGCAGAAAGAGGGAAGAGAGAGCAGTCTCACTGCAATTCAAATAATCCTGGGCTAAACAAGTGTGAGAGTATGTGGAGTTGGGAGGAGGAATGAAGAGGGGGCGTACAGGGTAAGCAGAAGGGGAAGCTTTGATGTCTCTCCCCCTAGAATGTAAAAAGAATAAAATCAAGCCCCAACACCCCCTAGGCTGAATGCAGATGTCCTCACTACCACATCGAATGCGGTCAATAGAAACCGGGATTGTTCTGGCTGGCTGGCTGCTAGGACTGAGGCCTCGTTGAAAAAGTCTGACTACCACTCGACACTGACATTGATTGATCGCTGGTCCATTAAGCCCTGACTTTCCACAGTTTGGGGGCTATGGACATGCAAGAGGGATGTGAAAAAATGGGTTAGCTACTGAGGCCTTCCACATGTAGGGAGAGCTATGGATGGCCTTATCTTACCAGACCAGGCTGTCTTGACTAACTGTGAGACGTCAGATTGGATGACATTGGGTGATGTCTCGCGTTTAAAAGACACATATCGAGCACAGGTGCTTCCCGGTGGCCCGATTGCCTGATAACACCGTGGGGGTTTTATCAGGCCAGGACTTAAAAGAACTTGCTTTGATTCTGGATGAGTTAGGCTGTCCATAAATGGCACTCTTTTCCCAGGTCCTTTTTGGTTCGTTCTCAGTTAAATTACTTGGTTAAATAAAGGTGAAATACATGTTTCAAAACATTTACAAAATGCTTCACAGTCAACATGCTGTGTGAATAAGTTAGGACCATGTGATTTTATTCTATCCCAGATCTCATACAGTACTTTACACACTCATCAGTCATAACCAGTCTGCTACACATTACAGTCTTCTCTTAGCTCCTCCTGTCTCTTTGATACTGAACGCATATCAGACTTATGTGCAGACTGTGTACTTTTTTCCTGTACCATCTCAGCTGCTGGGAGTGGTGTGGGCCTGTGGGGGGGGCTGATTCTTTGCTATCCACTGGTGAAGCCAGGCGCTGATGATGCAAGGATTTAGCAATGGCTGTACAGGGCAAACATAAATCTGAAATCACCCAGATGGAATAGTGTTTACTTAGCAATTCATCTAATGCCACACGGACCCCTCCCCCATCTCCATCTTTTGCTCGCTCTCTCTGCAGTGAAGCTTGCTGTTCACATGAGCTAAAAATAAGTCATGTGAGCGTGCTGGGCCAACTGTACCGTTCATGCATTACTTATGGAAGTGTTTGCTTTTCTTTCATTTTTCCTCATGAAAACGAGTGAGTCGACAGTCCGAGCCCAGAGTGTGCTGCTGCTCTCTGCACCTAGGTGCCGTGAATGTACTCTCATTTAGGTGGGATACACAATCAGCAGTATACTGCGTTGTTAGCACAGTATAGCTGTTCAATTTCCCCCTTTACCTACCGTATTTGAGATGTGAAGCTGTGTATTTGGATGTTGCTGAAATTAAATTAATAATGTTGGGTCGTACGGTTTGTGTAGTCTTTGTGTGCCTATGATAGCTGTGTGTGTGTATTGTCCTTATGCGCACAATAGTTTAGCATCTCTGTTAAGCCTAATTTATTTCATCGTACGAGTACGACCTTGTCGCACATCACAAATAACTGATTCTCACCTGAAAAACACAACGCTAGCATCAGTTATTTTTGCCAAGCGAAATGGGTGACCCATTAATAGCAGGGAAATCCTCCTCTGTTCTCCTCTAGTGTAACGGGGAAGACTCACCTTGCTCTCCCGCTGTATTTGAGCGGCCTAATTTGCTGTCTAATATTAAGCTGAGAGCTCTATGACACACAGAGGAGTGTTAGACTGAGGAGAAAGCCACATAAATTCAGACATTTCTGTATTTATGTGTGCCTACTGCCTTCCACAGTAGTGAAATGCCCGTTCAGGGCATGGCCTCCGCTCAGGGCATGGCCGCCATTTGGAATGCATGGAACACGTTCGGAATGGCCGTTTGGAGTGGGTAGGCACTTTCTTGGATTTTCACTTCAGCAATACCGCCAAGTGTGAAGTCGATCAGATGAGTGGTTCGTGAGATATGTGTGTGCCTGAACAGAGTGGGCAGGTTCTGGAGAATCAATGGTCAGATCGACTCCCCACTCTACGGTTGCTTTGGTCCTCAGCAATACACCCGAGCCAAGTGTAAGTCGATTGGATGAATGGTTCTTGAGATGGGAAGGACAGACAGACAGACAGACAGACAGACAGACAGACAGAATGACGTGCACACACACACACACACACACACACACACACACACACACACACACACACACACACACACACACACACACACACACACTCGCAGAGTCTGACAGACAGACACAGGTGCAGTCGTGTGTGTGTGTGTGTGTGTGTGTGTGTGTGTGTGTGTGTGTGTGTGTGTGTGTGTGTGTGTGTGTGTGTGTGTGTGTGTGTGTGTGTGTGTGTGTGTGTGTGTGTGACAGAGAGCATATGTTTGTGTGTCTGTGTGTCATAGCTGTGATCACAGGGAGGCTGGCAGAATAGCTGTGATCACAGGGAGGCTGGCAGAATAGCTGTGACGCTTCAGGACCAGATCTACATCCACCCCAATCATTCAGGACTGAAAGGGAATGTGGGGTGCGGTGTGCGTGCGGAGCAGCACACTGCCCACACAGCAACTCTGTCCTGCAGTTTGTCCCTCTTTTGTCCCCTGATACACTTCTAGCCTCCCTTGTCACCTCCGTCACTTTCCCCTCCTCTTTTCACGTCTTCCTCTGTCCCCCTCCTTATCTCTTGTCTTCATCGTCCCCCCCTTTCTGTTTTCCCTTGTCGTGTGTCTAAAATCATCCCATCCTGCTCTGGCTTCCGTGCCGTTCCTAATTTAGACTAGAGATGGGATGATATGGAACATTTTATGTCACGGTTATTGTGCGATTAACGGTATAATCAAGATATGCTTAAAACTCTTAAAATGCCACTTTTGTTAACCACCTGCACCCCAGCATCCATATTCTGGGGGGAACATTAGCCAAAAATAGCAGATCTATGAGCTCACAATGTGTGAGTGTTGAGCTTGTAGATCTGCTATTTTAGCCGAAGAGATTTGGTTTAGATGGAAAAAAGCGGTCCAAGTACAGAGCCAACCAACTGGTCCAGTGTATGACGGACACTTTCACAATACATTTAAATCTCCGCCATATTATTATTGTGAGCGTTTTGTATTGCGATAAACGATTATAACGATTATGCAGTACTTTCTTTTAAAAATACTCAAGTACTCAAAAATACATGCTTTTAATGCTATGTATTCCAAAGTACAAATTACAAAGTACCAAAAACATCAATAATAGTGAAAATAGAAGCTCACGACACGTTACACTGCGACGCGTTGTAAGCTTGTAGATCTGGTATTTTCACTATACTAGAGGTTCAGAATCTAGAGTTCAGGCCTACAGCCCTCACACCTACGTTGCACCGCCGCTCACATATGTCACTCCTTGACCCTTTTGTTTCAATTTTTGGAGATCTCTGTAACTGTCTGTCTAGTATGTATTGCATCGCCGTAGCATAGGCTATTGGATTATTGTCAGTCATTTCTTTCTATATTTAAGTTATTTGATATATCTACAATACGCAATTGTGTTTGTTTACAAAGCCTAAAAGCCAAGCAGAAATGTAATTTGTATTTATATGTTCCAATGTTCAATGCCAAAAACAGCTAAATTGTTAATCACAATAATTTGTATACGGTAATTGTCAACTAAAATGTCATGATTGTGACAGCCCTCTCCAGCTCTCCCATGTGCTCTCACTGCAATCCTGTACTGTGATCCTCTCCATATGCCTAACTGTCTTCATCTGACACTCTCCTTCCTCTCTCTCTAACTCTGTCTCATCTCTCTGTCTGTCTCTCTGTCTGTCTGTCTGTCTGTCTCTCTGTCTGTCTGTCTGTCTGTCTGTCTGTCTGTCTGTCTGTCTGTCTGTCTGTCTGTCTGTCTGTCTCTCTCTCTCTCTCTCTCTCTCTCTCTCTCTCTCTCTCTCTCTCTCTCTCTCTCTCTCTCTCTCTCTCTCTCTCTCTCTCTCTCTCTCTCTCTCTCTCTCTGACTCACCTCCCCCCTCTGTCTCTCTCTCTCTGTGTTTGAACTTTAACAGGTGGCTAACACCAGGGAGTTTTATACCACATTGAGATGGTGGATCTTAGAGTAGGTGTACAGGTCCAGAAGTGTCTGGTTGTATAAACATTACTGTAGGCATGGCAATATACCAAGTTCTCCATTTAAATAGATTTTAATGAACAAATTCCCCCACTGCTTACTCTATTATTGTCTATAAACTGAAATGTATGATCAAATCAAATCAAATCAAGCAACAATCGAAATTGACCTGTGCTGTACACAATAAAATCAAAGCATCAACAAAACATCGCCCACAATAGCATCAGAACACAATTCATTCACAATGATAGTAGCCTACTGTATATTTGTACGTGTAGGTGGGCACATCTCTCTTCTTGCCTTTCCTGAAACCTGTAAATGACGGGAGGTTGTACGAAAAATAATTTCACCTACCTCTTTACACCTGTAAACCTGACCTGTGATGTGACAATCAAGTTGAAGTTGATACATGTAGGCTATGATACATGCGTGTACAGTACCCTCCAAACCCTCACCCCCAAAAATACTGTAGTCCTCCCCCAAAAGCTATGTTGTAATTCAAACACTGTTGTACACAATTCACCCAGTTCATCTCCTTGTTGTCTCTCCATTGCCTCCCCTTTAAGTTAATTTGCCATCCAGTGTAGATTGTTGAATTGTGTGATTGAGGAGGTTTAAAGAAGATATCAATATTTGAGACATACTGTATCAAATAACACTGTCAGCACTTTTATGTCATATTGCCATTCATAAGGCTGGAGCTCCAGACGCTCCAGTATGTATGTACAGTATGGACCGTTCAATAGCTGCATGTTTATTGTCACTTGCTCTTTACTTGGGCATCTGAGGGGCTTTGTGGTTTGGCTCCATTGTCAGATTTCTGAGAAAATGGAGGTTGGAACATTTTTCAACAAAACACAAGAGACGTGAAATTTGAGTATCAGTCATGTAATAGAATGGGAGTGGAGGAAACGTTTCATGTTAAAATAGACAAAATATTGCAAACATTTTCTCCTAGCCAAATATCTATCTACCAGCTCTTAATTCACTGGAGGGTTTTGTATTTTTTCAATGTAAGTTGAATTTATCATCTCAATGCTAACAACTGAACATTCTGCTGCTGAATGTGTATGAAATACCACTGTGGTAGTGCGCCTAAATGAGTTGTACAAGATTTAAAGTTGTCTTCTTGCCTTTGTTTGTACATTTGTATATCGAGTAAGTGACCTGGCTCTTATCGTTCACAGGTGACATTACACAGAAGGGTTATGAGAAGAAACGGATTAAACTGTTGGTTCCATACGTCATCCATCCTCCAGGTAAATGAGCCTAATTTTTTGTTATCCTGTTTAACATTACATTGTCCTGTTTATAAACAAGGATGTTATAATATACTATTATAAATATACTATTACTATATTATTATTATTTGGTCTTGATTAGGATTCAGAGGTTGACATGTTTGCTCACTGGTGCCCCTCAGTGGTATGTTAGCTCTTTGCTCCTCAGACCTCAGTACAGTCGCCTTGACTCAGTTGTAACATTTTACATACACAGAAATAGAGCGACAACTTCACCACATAGATTTGTCCAATGACTGGCTTTTATCACCATTAATCACTTGTGGGCAGCATTATGGGTAACTTTTTCAAATTCAGAAAGACAGCCAGACCAGTTGGTATGATGAGACTGAACATGTGGTGTTCATTCTGTTGTACCAGGACACTTCCTGATTTGTATTTTTGGGGCGGTGTAGCCGCCCCCTATAAGTGAGTTTTGGACACCGACCAAAACATTTGTGTACCCCCTAACCCTTCCATTGTTAATGCAAATCGATTCTTTTTTCATATCAGCCAATCACATTACAGCTAGTGTCTTCACCACTAACTGTAATGTGATTGGCTGACTTTGCAAATTCAGGACTGTGATTGGCTAGCGAAACACATGACACATGTGCAGCCCTATGAATAGCAGTATGGACTTTAAAAAAACTTTTTTTTAAAGTGAGTCATGTTGTGATGACCACACACCGCCCACTTCACACTGGGTGTGATTTTTTTTATAATTGACTGGTAAATGGTAATGGACTGCATTTATAGGCCCCTTATCAGACAACGTCACACTGAGCCAGTATGTGTGCACAGGCTGGCTTCAAAAGAACGCGCTCATAAGACACACAATGGAAAAGTGGTCACAGCACTCACAAGTTAAAATGCATTCCATCACACTTTCAGATGTAGTTATCCTCCCAGTGCGGAGGAAGAATGACTTAAGATGTTTACTCTAATAGCGATTCTCAAACTAGTTGTCCTCAAAACCCCGCCTCCAGTCGCTGTCATTAGCCGTGAGACGCACGGAGGGAGCGCTCCCCATGACCACCGCGATACCAGAGCCTGCTTGCTCGCCGACACTCAAGCCTAATTTATTTTAGGGAGAACGGCCGAGATAGCAGACCTACAAGATCACAGCGGTCACATCCGCGACACCTTGTGAGCTTGTACATCTTAAAACATTGTGAAAATTGCAGTTGCGTCGCATCACAACTCGTTCAGAGCTTGCAGATCTGCTATTTGTACTATTTAAAAAAATAATAATAACTGTATAAAACATATTACCGGGGGGGGGGGCTCATTAACTCATTCAATGCCATGCTCATTTTTGGAATTTTGGCTCTGAGTGCCACAGCCAAAATTCATTGTAAAAAAAAAAGTGCTTAGGAAGCGAGATACAGCCTTTTTAAGTTATAGGTTAAACAAGGAGTGGATGGAGCAGCAAATCTTCAAATCATCATATCTTGGGTTCTGAACATGTTTTGACAAAAAAAAAAAAAACTTTTATTTTTAAAATGTTTTTTTATTTTGATTTTTTTTTTTTATGACGGATTTGACGGATTGTGGCGCACGCGGTGTCAGGCCACGTGACGGATTTGACGGATTGTGGCACTGAATGAGTTAACAAACCCCCCCCCCCCCCCCCACACACTCCCACACACACACCCCCGGCCCCCGTCGTCGAAGCTTCGAATTCGGATCGTTTTTAGGCCCAGAAGCTTAGACTTCTCACATTTTTTTCTACTCGGTCTGCGTGTCATAGGAGGGCTGTGGACATTTGAGAAACCCGTTTATTAGTGACATTTTTTTTTCAAGCAATATTTCACATTTTAGATTTTTATCAAGGTGAGAACAATGGCTTCCATTATAGCATGCTAACTTTCCAGGAATATCCTGTAGTTTCTATTAGCTTGGATTCCCAATCGATGATGTCACTGGTAGGCAGGTTTCTGAACTGTCCACAGCCCTCCTCTGACCAAAATGGTACCATATTATTATGAGCAAAGGTGAGGACCAATTATACGATGATAGGTTGAAAATGGGTGAAGTCGTCCTTTAATAAAGAAAATGACTTGTTCCTCTTTTTTTGCTGGATTTTGTTGATCTATGAGAGAAGACTTGGTGAATGTTGGCTGTTTGATGTCGTGTACAGTATGTGCAACACTGTGTATGATTTTTGTATTTGTCAGTGGAGCCGCCCCCTCAGATTGAACAGCCGGCACCTGGTCCCAGTTCTTCCTCCTCCAGCCATGCCCCTCCCTCCACCAGCTCCTCACGGTACCGGGACCGTCGCTCCAGGAGGCCACACCGTAGCGGAACCAGGGATGACCGCTACAGATCAGGTGAGCAGAGACCTGTACATTAATAAGGGTTAAAGTCCCTTTAACCCTTATGCCTTGTTAGGGAACCATGTGAATTTTTTAGGTGGATTTTTTTTAGGTTATTTTGGCTGTGATTGTTCCCACGTGAAATTACCTGAAGAATAAGGGTTAATCATGGGGGAGAGATTCCATCATGGATGCACAGATTACATGAGAACATACTGTATTTTTGCAGCTTATGAGCTTTTCAGTGTTGCTGTGCAATTAGCCCACAGTACATGTTGACCTGATGACCCAGTATCTTATGATGCTGCTGACCCACTGGCCAATCACATAAACTCTGGCGTTCCTATTTTGGGCATGTCATTATCGGAGGCATTTCTCCAAAATCACAATTTTACAAAATAGAGAAAATAGCAGACATACAAGTTTGTAACATACAAGTTTGTACTTCTATCTTCGCTATTCGTCGTACGACAAAGTATATCATCGTTGTTGGGTATAAAACTTGTATGTCCAAAACCGTTCCTTTTTTTGTTACTATTAAAAAAAGTATATAAACTAGTGAAAATAGCAGATCTACAAGCTTACAATGTGTCACGAAGCAGCGTGTGGTGAGCTTGTAGATCTGCTATTGTCACTACTTTTGTGTGACACTCTTGTATAATGAAGTAGGGCATTCATTTACGAAGAAAAAAAAATTAAACATGGAGATACGCTGGGCGACAGCAACGATGTAGGACTTCAGTGGTTAAAGAAGAGTGTGTGTAAGAGCGCGCGTGCGTCTGTGTCTCTGCATGCACTGCACTGGTTGTGAGGGCTGGATAAAAGTCATTCTGGACTTCGGGTAGAGGAGGAAAGAATCTGAAAAGAGAAGTGAGCCCTCCTGCTGGGCTCCCCCTCGGTGAAGGAAGTGAGGTTGCCTCTGTTGTGAAAAGGGAGCGACAATGTCACAGCTATGTGTGAGGTTGTGTAGGGCAGTGGTTCTCAACCTTTTTCAGGCCGTGACCCCCCAAAATAATCATATTTGAACTGGGGACCCCCCACCCTGGCAAGCACTTGGAATGTAGGAGTTGAGGCATTCAATTTAGTTTGACTCGGTTCCACAGATAAATATTGTGAAAATGGCTGAGGCGTTGTGAGCTTGTATATCTGTTATTTCTACTGTGTGTTGCTATTTCTACTGTATGTAAATGAACAAAAAAAAATAGCTTATTTTTTATATGATTTGACAATTTGGCCAATGTTTGACCAGTTTTTATAGTGTAGTTTAAAAGGTGTTAAAAGTCCATAAATTGTCACTTCACTGTCCTCTGGGGACCCCCCCAAAATCATATGGGGACCCCCCTGGGGGTCCCAACCCACAGGGTGAGAACCACTGGTGTAGAGAACATAACAAGAGAGACTTACACCACTTAAACCCTATACTTGGTTGACCGCAGTCCCTCAGGACTCTAATCTAGTCACTTTTCTGCTTTCGCTCTACTGTTAAATATCTTCGCTGAAAGTAGCCAATCTACAAGCTCACAAAGCATGTGTGCTTGTAGATCTGCTGTTTTCTGCGAGGCTGGGGTTCACGTGGTTAAACAGGGGGGGAGAAATTGAGCTGGAGACGGGACAAGGAGTCGCAGGTCAACCGAGAACAAGCCTCTCCGTTATGAGATGTTTTCCTTCTTCACTCCTTCTCTCTCTGTCTAGTAGCCAGTCTGACGCTCACGTGAACCAGCATGCATGCATAAATACAAACACACACACAAACACACACGCACACACACACACACACACACACACACACACACACACACACACACACACACACACTTGAAATATTTATTCATGTCCACATAAACAGAAGTACAAGAATGCCTTGTACAAAGGACATAAACACACACACACACACACACACACACACACACACACACACACACACACACACACACACACACACACACACACACACACACACACACACACACACACACACACACACACACACACACACACACATAAACATAATACTTCATGTTATATTCCCCTAGGGCTTTTTCTGTTATCCTTTTAACAATCATTGTAAGTCGTACCTCTGTACAAATTGCAAACTGTTAATAAAGTATTCAATCAATCAATCATGGACATTGGACACAATGGTGACAAATGGATAATGATGGAGATGGAGTTTTTGGGGGATGATGAAGGATTGAAGCAGCTGCTTTGTGTTAGATTTGGTTTGGATTCCAAGAAGTAGAAGTTTTATGTTTCTGTGTGATCGGGGGATTCCCACGGAGATACAAGTAAATGGGGGTGGGGCAGGGGGGGGGGGGGGGGCTGAAGAAGGAGATTGTCAGGATATTGAGAAATCTGTGTTGCCGTTGGGTAAAATACATGGATTTGAGGAGGGAAACTATCTGAGATTGTTATTTAAACCAGCCAACCAGCTGGAAGAGACAGAGCAGGGTTGTTGGAGGAGAAGGCTTTAGCTTCAAGGCAGAGGTCTACTGTATGTTGAAATGCAAACATTTAGTAAAGCAGCTCAACCCATAAATACAGCAAACAACTCCATAGTACTTATTATTTATGTAATTGTGTGTGTATATATATATATGTATGCAAAACGCTAACGTGTCATGGCTAAGACAGCCTGAATCAGGGAATATTGTATTTATATTAATACGCAAAGTCAATCTACATGTAAATACCTCATACAGAGTCATAGCAACAGGTGACACGTCACAATCATTGCATTTGTAGCCAGTCCATCAATAATCAGACATAAATAATTCATTTGTCTGGCATAGCCAGAGGATCGGGTACAGTATCTCCGCCTATTTAAATGATTGTATAATGGGCTTGGGCGGCTGGTGAAGGCAACCGACAAAGCTCCGCCTACTGTTTTATTTTTAGGACAAGCCTTTACCACCCTTACCAAACAGACTGAACGTCCCAGTTTAGGAAGGACCACCCTCTGTCCTTTGCATTGGTTCCGCAATGCAGGTTCTTTTTAATCCCTTAAACCCTATACTTTGTTGAGCGGAGTCCATCAAGGCTCTATACTAGCGACTCTTCTATTTTCACACTACACTTAACTTAATTTTTGCTGAAAATGGCAGATCCACAAGCTCACAACGCGTCGCAACAGAATAAGGATGCTGGGGTTTAACCACTTCAACCCCAGCATCCGTATTGTGGGGAAAGCTTTCGCAGAAAATTACCGATCGACAAGCGCGACGCGTTGTAAGCTTGTTGATCGGCTATTTTCAGCAAAAGCTCTCCCCACAATAACAGAAAACTGAAAATACACTAGCATAGAGCCCTGAGGGAGTCCGCTCAACCATTTGGGGTTTAAGTGGTTAAGTGGTTATCTCCAAATTATTGCCACCCACCTCTAGCCCACACAGATGTAGAACGTCACCAGACCTATCAGTAGGCAGAGATCTCTGAATAGACCCCTTATCAGACAACGTTACACAGATAAGAACCAGTATGCGCGCGCGGAGGAAGAATACTTAGGATTTTTTCTTTTTTGAAAAATTCTTGCATTCATTTATTTGATAAATGTTTCATTTATAATGTTTTTTTATTATATTTTTTTGAACAAATGTAAACGCAAAACATGTTTAATCGTGACCCATAAACATGGGTCTGTGATCCAAAAATCGGACCCAGTGTGCGAAACCCTGCCCTAAATGACACTGGGGAAGTTGTCTAAAGATAATGAGCTGGTTAGACTTGTGTTGTTGTGTTTGGCCCATGTGCTGGATTGTGTGTTTTTTAAGTTGCATGTGAGAGCACTCGCATAGCGTCTGGCTGCCTGTGGGTCTTCTTTACAGTATGGGGCAGCGGTCACACTGCGGTCATAAATCAGGCATAACTCCAACCCTAAAGCCTAATCCTAACCACTAAATGTCTAATCCAAACCGTGACCACAACCCGAATCTTCTCCTAATTGTGAGCCTAACTCAAAAAAACAATTTTAACCATAAAATCGCAATGTCTATTTCTCAAATTCTACTATACTTGTGGGAACATTTCTCATAAGTGTGTACACACTGACACACTGACACACACACACACACACACACACACACACACACACACACACACACACACACACACACACACACACACACACACACACACACACACACACACACACACACACACACACACACACACACACACACACACACACACACACACACCTGAACCGCCTCACACCCCATAGAGACTGCACTCATCCTCCCAGCTGTGTGTGATGGTCAACCTTATGCCCCTGTGAGGATGAATGATGTAGGGCCCTATGGTCCCCACCCAGCAGGATAGTTTTGCCACCCCAAGGCTGTTCTGACTGCATCAGGTCTCTCAGTATTTTTTCCACACATTCAACATTAAAGCGGTTAACGCTGAAGATCTCATCCCAGATGATTAAGTTGCTCTCTTTGATTAGTTTAGCCAGAGAGGACTCGGCTTTGATATCACAGACAGAGTCTTCAAAGATGAGTATTGGGATCTTAAATCTTGAACGTGCTGTCCTACCACCCTGTACTTGTCCTGCAATTCCTTACTTCTGTAGTAGTTCATCCGGCCACTTTCTATTTTTGCTGTGCTGATCATAGAAGTATTCGTGTGTAAGTTTTCCTGATTTCAGTACAGTGTTGAAGGAGTTGGTTCTCTGGTGTATATGTAATCTGAAGAATTCTTGAAGAGTAATTTGGTCAGTGGTTGAGTTTGCATTAACCTTCATGATGGGATTATTTATCAATGTTGAAGCCAGCATCTCCATGTGGCAATATTAAGGGATAGGCAGCTGGGTCATACAAAGGGTGGAGTTCATGGATGCGTGTAGTCTGTCTGTGGTTAGGTGCAGCAGCTGTTGTTTTGTACAGTACAACGTCCCTATGCTCTGTCTGGTCTCCTGGTGCTACAATAACCACGTCAGGGACATCAGGGTTAAGGTGACATTTCTTTGCCCCCTGTGAGCCTTTGGCCTTGAAGACCATTTTGAGTTCCTGACTTGGGTTTTCATTGAAGATTTTAGCACCGGTTTGAAAGGACTTTACTAAAGGATTGACTGTCTTTATCTCATCTTGAATCAAGGCCAATGTGTCCTCCGCAATAAGTCCCTCTCCCTTTGCTTGATGAAGTCGGTTCTTAATTTCATTATCTTGATCAAAGACAAAGATTTCTGAGAATGTGGGTTTGTTTGTGCTGTCAGGAAAGATTGCAGATGGAGTAATGTGGTACATCTGGCCACTCATCTTGAATGGCTTTGGTCCTTGTCTTTTGAACTCCACTGTCTTACCAGTGACTTTCTTGGAAGCCATTGATACTAAGCCATTGTACTGCCTGATGTTGTCCATGAATTGCCTGGATTGGTGAGAGTCCCTGTCAAACAGGAATGGCCAGAGTTGGATCCTTCCATACTTGCAACAGGCACGGAAGGACTTGTTACCAACAGGATCTTTTGATGTTTCCCAAGGTAACATGACAGCATAGCATGAATTGCAGACGCTATCCATAGTAGGTGTGTGAAAGTCAACTATTTGTGTGAGTTGCTGTGGACGTGTCCAGGCTCTTCTGAAGTTAGGGTCCTTTTTTATTTTTTGGGTGCTTATCGTGTTGCGCATATATGTTCTTCTGCACGAAGTAAGCGTTTGCGCTTGGCGTCTCGGGTCCGAAAGCCCAGGGATGTTTTTTTCTTCTGTGGCATGGCTTTGTAGATGGTGGTGGAAGCTGTAGTTGTGGTAGAATGGTGGTGGAAGTTGTGGTGGAAGTGTTGCAAACAACACGTGAAATGTGTGTCCTCCACCAGTATGTTAATATGTTTCCACAAATTCCTGAATAATACCTTTAGTGTTCTCTCCTCTGTACTGTGTAGTGTAGTGGAGTAAATTCCTGAATAATACCTGCAGTGGTAGCAGCATCGGAAGTCCTTATATGGTTATGACTGATCATGGTGACATGAGTATGGAAAGTGATGCAGCCAAAAAGAAGGAAAGCTGCTGTGGCTAAAATGTAGTTTTATATTAATTGTACAATATGTAAGTACGTTGAAGGCGAGGAAAGAAGCCAAGGAATTAGCCAGAGCACTGATCAACATATATAAGATAAGATAATATAACTAGAGGTTCGGGCCGCTATGAACACCTACGTCACACCGCCGATCCGACTGATACGCCCATATATGGGCACTGTATCTGTCAGTCCTTGTCACTTTTATGCCCATGTATGGAGATCCCTGATGTCATCAGTATATATGTCAATACATGGGCATGCCCCCTTTTGTGCCCATATATGCCATAACGACATATTGAGGTTAGACATACTCCGTATTTGGGTGTAGCTGCATTGGGATATGGTTATGGCTGAGTCATGGTGATATGAGTGCGACGACGTGGTCCGGCCGGCCGGCCCTTAAGCCAATTTTAATATAGGATGTTTTATTACACAGGTTTTATCATGTAGTCTACATTTGTGGCTCCTTTTGTGTAACCCACTGTTTCTCAGCCTGTTGTTTATCGCAAGTGGGCCCCCAAAACAGTAAGACTTTAGTATGGTACTGTATGTTTTTTTTTAAACCATGATAAATTTACTTTCATTGTGATAAATAGGAACTTTTACTACAAGCCGGAACACAATCGATCGATAATTGCAATAAAGAAGCTCTGAAAAGGCACACGGCCCATCCATAAGACCACTTAACAGGGCAGCCTTTCACCGTGTTAAGATTTTCAAGGCGGCCCTGATCCAGAAAAGGTTGAGAACCATGCACGATCCTGTTAGAGTGTGTGTGTGTGTGTGTGTGTGTGTGTGTGTGTGTGTGTGTGTGTGTGTGTGTGTGTGTGTGTGTGTGTGTGTGTGTGTGTGTGTGGGTGGTTGGTTGCGTTTTTGAAGAGATTGGTCAGCATAATAAATAGCATCACCCTTTCTTCGCCCCAGTGGTGGTTTCCTGTTTTGGCAGGAAATCAATACCACTTGTTATGTTTTGGAATCCATTTAGATTTTTCCATTTCGTGTAATATATGAATTTATTTTGATAATACCAGCAGAAAATAATAGTAGCTTTGAAGGCAGTAAGGGGGGTCATACATCCCAGCAGGTTTTAGAGCCAGGGGTTTATGTATGATTATGAATATTAATGGATTCAGTCAGGGTGAATCCTTTACATGCTGTGTGCGTGCGTGCGTGCGTGCGTGCGTGCGTGCGTGCGTGCGTGCGTGCGTGCGTGCGTGCGTGCGTGCGTGCGTGCGTGCGTGCGTGCGTGCGTGTGTCTGCGCTCTCTTTCCTTCTCTTTTTCTCCCCTCTCTGACCTTTGTGACCCAAAGCTGCTGTGCATAAAGCCATGCTCAGCTCATGGTATGCTCTTGTTTACGCTTTTGTTTTTTTCATACAGATATTCACACTGAGGCAGTACAGGCAGCTCTGGCAAAACATAAGGAGGAAAAGATGCCGATGCCAACTAAACGCCGGTCCACCTATGTCCAGTCTCCCATCGAGACCCGCACTCCACCAGGTAATACTGAACTGCTTCCTCTCAGGGATTGACACGACTACTTTCACAAATGACTTTAATCCATTAAGACCTGAAGCTGATTCTACAAATGTCTTCTAAATCCCAACAGGTTTCTGAAAAATGCATGTTTCTATATCAGTGGTGCTCAAACTTTTTGATGTCAAGGAAAAAAACATGTTGTTCCAGGGACCCCCAGAAGCAAAGATTTGAGTTAAAAATGTTCGCTTAAAAAGAATATAAATATATGAATTTGCACACATTTTCTCGATTTTTCAAAAATAGCAGATCTACAAGCTCGTAGTGCGGCACTCGATTTGTAGGTCAATAGCCGACTTACAAGTTTATCAAGCTTAGCAGATCTAAGCTTGTACTGTAGATCTGCTATTTTTGGCGAATGTTTCCCTAGAATAGGGATGCTGGGGTTCAAGTGCATAAATCCCATCCTCATTTCTCTCTCTCTCTCTCTCTCCCTCTCTCCCTCAGACTCTTCATCGGGTTCTGAAGATGAGGGCAGTGGGTCCAGTGGTGCTCCTCCGCCTGAGGTCAGCCCCGACCTGCAGAGTCCTGACTCCTGGATCAACCGCTCCGTCCAGGGCTCCTCCACGTCCTCCTCGGCCTCCTCCACCTTGTCCCATGGCGACGGCAAGCCGCAGCCTCAGATCCAGCACCAGCCACAGCCCCAGTCTCAGCATCAAGCCCAGCCTCAGTATAAGCCCCAGTACCAGCCCCAATACCAGCCCCAATACCAGCCCCAGTATCCACCACAGCACCAAACACAGCGGCAACCACAGCACCAACCACAGCAGCAACCACAGCGCCAACCACAGCAGCAGCAACCACAGCGCCAACCACAGCAGCAACCACAGCACCCGTCCCAAACACAAGTTGTGGCAGATATGCTGGCTCACGCTCGCATCGGTGAGAGACCCATAATAGGTAATAGCTTCCTGGTTGTCGCAGACTGTTTCAGGCTGTTAAAAATAACACTGCTGTCCTGAACTTTATAGCCTCAGTGAACTTCCTGTTTGTAGCTGCCCTGGGAAATGACATCAGAGAGTATCAGAGATACCATTGTTCATTATTAATTAGCTAACCTACAACAAATGTCCATAGTGGGATGTTCTTTTTCTATATATTTTTTTTTTATTACAAATGGTGTAAACAGCTGAGCTGACATGATGTTGACAAGGGTCTGACATGCATCCTAGCTACAGTAGTGTTGAAACCGTTTATTATATTCATGGGTAATACTACTGTTACTACTACTGCTGCAGCTGCTTCTAGAGGTACTGCTTTTTTCTGTGACTTATGTACTGAAATGCACCGTTACCTTTTGAAACTGCAAGACAAAAGTATTTCACGACTAATTAATAAAAACTAATTGCATGAGTTTCCCATGGTCCTCAGAGAACAGTGGCCCCCCTCCTGATGTGACCGCTGTGGCCCAAGCCACGGTCAGAGGCCCCAGGGTGGACCTGACCTCCAATAATGTGGTCCGAGGTATGAGCCGTGGACAGAGCCGCTCCAGCATGATGGAGACTGCTGACGGTAATGACAGTTTACTACTTTTGTGTTGTTGTGTGTCTGTCCGTTCATGTGAGTGTTTGTCTGAGGGTGTGTGTCTGCTAGAGACACAGACACAGTCTAAATCTTCACTCAGTCTTCTACCAAGATGTAATCAACATTTCTAATGATGTGCTCACAGATCATTAATCAAACTTTACCGCTTTCTTTTCTTCTGATCTTTTCACGCCCTGACTCACGTTTAATTTTACTGGCAATTTAGGACGAGGTAATCTCCAGAGTAAGGAAACTCCCTATTGCATATTGTCTGTAGCCTCCTGTCTGTGCTGTTCTTCCCTTACAAATGTCCCTTCTGTTTCAACTGTGTGATTCTTCAAATGTTATGAAACCAGGTCAACTCCACGCACAAAATGAACCCTTGTGTGTTTTCCCAGGTGAAAAAAAATAAACCTAACCCCCACCTCTCACTGCCTGTCATCCTAGCGTTGAGGCAGCCATGGTCTGCTGCTTTCCATTTGCTAAAAGTCATGAACTTCAGTCAATGCGAAAGCTTGAAACCAATCAGAAATATGTACAGACTTGTGGGTTTTGGAATGAGGAGCAGCAGACTGTGAGATGCTCAGAGGTCCTTCCACCATCAGATGTGTCTAGAGTAGACTGCACCCACTGTGGATTTCTGTCAGACCGACAGTGTTGTGTGGACCAGGGCATGTGTGACTGTACGTTACCTCCCATCCCTAACCCCCTCACCTTCTTGTAGGGGTGCCTGTCAACAGCAGGGTGTCCACTAAGATCCAGCAGCTCCTCGCTACGCTCAAGAGGCCCAAACGTCCCGAACTGAGCGAGTTCTTCACAGATGATGCTGAGGAGATAGTGGAAGGTGAGAGAAATTATTCCGATTGATTAATTCCTGTTGAAGATCGAAACGTTGAAAGTGGCAATAAAAACCGTGGAACTGAGAGCCAGTGTGCAGACTTTATTTCACGTAACATTCCAACACAGCTACACAGTAAAATCCCCAGAGTTTAATTAACTCTGAGAATATTGCTGTGTAGAACTGCATTTCTACCATGTTGATGTATATAATTAAAACAAAACTTATGTGTGCTTCGCTGATCCTCTCTCTCTCTCTCCCTCTTTTATTCTTTCTCTCCCTGTCTGTCCCTCCAACAGTACCCGCGCCAGACCCCAACACACCCAAGCCCGAAGGCCGTCAGATCATGCCAGTGAAAGGGGAGCCCTTGGGCGTGGTCAGTAACTGGCCCCCAGCTTTGCAGGCAGCTTTGGCTCGTTGGGGGGCCACACAGAGCAAAAGCCCTGCGCTCACTGCACTGGACATTACTGGAAAACCCCTCTATACGCTGACCTACGGTGAGACGTCTAACACATTTGTTCACGATAATAAGCTACTGTAGAAAGATTTCTCTCAGTAGAATGCATACCTCCACCAACACTATGCAATTGTCAGGGCACTTGAAATATGACAGATTATGTCATTTTTATAGATTATCTCTTGTCTCTGTGTTTCATGAAAATCCATGTTATTTTGCTAATAGGACAAACAGAATGGGGTGAAAACAGAACCCCCTTTCGTCTTTCATGTATACAGTACCTCCTATCCAATTCTCCACATTATCTGATGTCCAACAGGGAAGCTGTGGAGTCGCAGTGTGAAACTGGCCTACACACTCCTGAACAGACTGGGCACCAAAAACGAACAGATCCTCAAGCCCGGAGATAAGGTGAGGAAACATGAGATCATCGAAGAGCTCCCCCATCATAAATCTCCCAATAACCAATGAAACCCTACATTACACCTCGTAATACTTTGTCATACGATGAATAGTGACATACTGTGCTTCAATGAAACCAAAACTGATGATGCTGATACATCCGAGATGCTGGTCAAGTTTAAAGAGTTTCCTAATGTCTGCTAGTAACAGACACAAGTTAACAAACTGGCACCCTGGTAGAGTGATGACCGCCGTGAGCATGAAAAATTGATACATTGTGATCTAGGTATTCGTTTAAAACTAAATAAAAATGCACTCAACTATGATAAAGATCTTGTGATTCGAGCGGTATATAGTATATACCACCATATAAAGCTAGATACTCTTATGCAGGCAAGTTTGATGAAATTATGCAAATAATTGTTGACACTGGTTTTGAAAATAATTATTTTCTAATCTGTGGTGATATGAATGCCGTTCACAAGAAAGGGATGATGATGTTCTAGCTAATAAATGGAACCCAGATGAAAACTTTGGTGAAAATGATTGAAGATCAGAAAATCAGCTGATGTACACACAGAGACTATTTGATTGGCCAAGCTTTGTGTGATGTAGTACTCTGATTAGCACTACTACATTAAAATATAGTTGTGAAGGCTGCATAGTGGCCTGAACATCTTGTTTTATTGTACAATGTCAAAGAGGAGCCATTTACTTTAACATGTCCCACTATGGGTTATGCTCATTACTGTAGGTGGCGCTAGTGTTTCCCAACAGTGACCCGGGGATGTTCTGGGTGGCCTTCTACGGTTGCCTGTTGGCCGAGGTCATCCCTGTTCCTATTGAGGTCCCACTCTCTCGTAAGGTAAGATGCAGTGTTGCCAGGTATTTGTATTATAAGCGACTTTGAGCTTGTTTTGATGTAAAGTTGCTTTTTTGCTTGTTTCTAAAGTGTAGTTGCTTATTTGGGCTTGCTTCCTAATGTTGTTTAAACCAGTGGTTCTCAAACATTTTCTTGTCAAGGACCCCAAAATGAATATGAATTTGTCCATAGACCCATATCTGAAAATATTTGTGCCAGGGACCCCAGTACCAGATTTGTGTTGTTGAAATGTTTGGGAAAATATTAAAAAATGTTTCGCTTTCAAAAAAAAGATTTGTTTGAAAATAGCAGATCTACAAGCTCACAACAAGCTTGTAGATCGTCTATTTTCGTGCTCATTTGGCCTATAGTCGCTTCTTTTGGGCTTGTTTTCATAGACTTGATTGCTTGTTTCTCTCGCAAAATCTGGCAACACTGGTAAGAAGGCACTGGTGATGAAGGTGCACTGATGGCGTCTTTGCGCAAGTATTGAATTCCTCTGTGTTTTGGCTGTTTCTTCAGGATGCAGGTAGCAGCCAAGTGGGATTTCTTCTGGGCAGCTGCGGTGTGGGCCTGGCTCTGACCAGTGAGGTCTGTCTGAAGGGACTACCCAAGACGCCCACTGGAGAAATACTACAGTTTAAAGGTCAGAATCTGTTTACAGGATATGAATAATACCTAAATGATATATTTAAAATTAAAGCTATACACTATGTCACTTTTTTATGTGAGTAATATTCTGAAAAACATATGTTATATCAGTGGTGCTCAAACTTTTTTATGTCAAGGACCCCCAAAATTATGTGTATTTGGCCGCGGACCCCCATCTGAAAATGTTGTTATTTTGTTTCAGGGATCCCTAGAAGCAAAGATTTTAGTTAAATTTTTTCGCTTTAAGAAATGTATATATTCAAAGATTTGCTAAAATGTTCACGATTTTCCAAAAATAATAATCAATTAATGTGCTATATATAGAACTAAAATCTAAAATGACACAGATGCTTTCCCGGTTTTAATGGGTCAACTCAGTGGTAAAAATGTCAGCACTTACGCTCGAATCTTGGGTAAGACATGAAAGTTAGAGTGCAGCTTTAACGTGATTATAATTTTTTTAAAACTTGTTTTATCCAACAATGTATCAAAGAGGAGAGTGCTGGATTGCAATCTTTTCTTTAAGTGTTTATAAAAACAGCCATGGTTCTCTCCCTTGAGAGCACACGTACGTCTTGCAGAAACAAAGTTCAGCAAGGTAATAAGAACAAACTGATGTCATTGCGGAGAAAATGAACAAAACGCACTGCCTTGCTGAAGTACTTTTCAGCAGTTATTGCACCTCCAAGAATTTCTTAGCCAAACATCATCGCTATAGACACAGATGCAAACATCATCGTGTGTGATTGGTCCGAAATTAAATGTGCGCTTCATTGAAGGTGATTCATTTTGGTTTATATCCGTAATCAGATACAGGTTGCAAAATCACTGTTCCAGCACTGTATAAAGTGAGCGGGGTCTAATGTTCAGCACTCAAAGCAGAGCCTTATCGAGTATAAAACAATTGAGTCTGCTGAGATTTTTTTGTGGTGTCGGCAACCGAAAATAAAAACATTTTGGGACCACATTTCTTTTGTTTATTTATTTATTTTTTACATCAGAGCAACCATTTATTTTGTTCAGCAATTTGGCTTACAGTGTAAGGACATACACAGTTTTTGCCTGCATGTGCCTGCAGGCTCTTGATGACAACATAAACATTTAAACAAATCATAAGTGCGCTTTGACCTTTTCTACAGCACAGATTGCCAACCGAAAATAATTTGACTTCTTTTGAAGTATGCTGTATGCTAGGGATGGGCAATATTATCGATATCGCGATATATCGCAATACTTTATTTCGCGATAATGTATCGATACTCCAGTATCGATATTGCGTTTTTTTTGAAAAAAATAAATATATATATTTTTTTCTTTCTTTTTCAGATACAGGCTTTATGAAAAACATTCAAAGAACCTATCACAGATCTGCAGCTACTCAATATGTAGTATATATATATCTCTGCTGTCCAGCCAGAAACTGCTAACTCCAAAACGCTCATTGTTCAGGAAACGCAAAAACAAAATATACGTTTTTCAGGAAATGAAGAAAACCTTATATTTTTAAAACAAAGCAATACTGCCTCATCAAAGTTGGTATAGTGACTTTATATATTGTCAGATACTTGCATGTGTCATTATATTATCAACACTTTAACCAAATCGCGGGTAAATCAACACTTTACCCAGCGCAAGTGGAGTTAGCAGTTTCAGACGAGCAGAAATCAAGCTGAAGTGGAGTTAGGTGTCCAAACAACAGTAGCTCCACTCGCTGCTGAGGGAGAGGTTTCAAAAGGGTACAAATTCTCAAAAGCTAACAATGGATCTCCAAGCTCACAATGCATCACAACAACGTGTGAATTAATGCCCTGATGCTTCATGCCACTTATTATATAGGCCTACAATAATAAACAGGACTTTAAATATTACAATAACTTCTGCAAAGAGGTAGTAGAATAGCGCGACAGAAATGCTATGAACGCCTTTCTTCTTGTCACATTGCTCTCCTCATTAAACACTTAATAGATTTTAGAAATATAATTACTTGTTTTCATAACATTAGCGTCAGTGCTAAGTTTGATAAACAGGTACACTGCATAGTTTTAACAGACTACGGGGAGCTTGTTTACGTGGTCCTCCTCCTCGTTCACTGCGCAACGCGCTCTACTCATGCTGTTGAAAAGCAGCGCTGTAGAGGAGAGGGGGGAGTTGTTTGTTTTTGACGGACAGTTTGAGGATCCAATGGAGTTGGGAGTTTTCGTCAGAGGCGCTTTTTAATACTTTTCATTGGTTCAAATGTTTTGATATTTTACACAGACCTAAAGGGTGTTCAATAGCCTTGATTTATGAAAAAAAAAACTGAAAATGGAGTTAGCTGGTCCTGGCTGGACACCGACGATATACAATATTTAGTTGTGATATATGTATATATCGCAATATATCGCAATATATCGCAATATGTATCGTATCGCAATATGTATCGTATCGCAATATATCGTTATATCGCAATATATCGCAATATATGGCAATATATATCGCAATAATATCGCAATACTGTATGTATCGTATCGCAATATATCGTATCGTGACCCAAGTATCGTGATGCGTATCGCAATATAATCGTATCGTCACCCAAGTATCGTAATACGTATCGTATCGTGAGATTGTTGCCAATACCCATCCCTACTGTATGCTGTATTTATAATTATGTATACATTTTGCAAACTTGAAAACTTAATGAATGTCATAAATGTATGGGATTCTTCATTGTTTGTCCCATGGTCTTTTGGGTTTGATAGGCTGGCCTCGGCTAAAGTGGGTGGTGACAGACTCCAAGTATCTGACCAAGCCCGGCAAGGACTGGCAGCCACATATACCTACAGCCAACACTGACCCTGCATATATAGAGGTAAGACTACTGTGTCCGTATGCATGTCTGTATGTTGTATGTACAGTATATTTGTATTGCACTGTGTGTATGTAGAGTATGACTGTATGTAGCAGTGGTTATCAAACTTTTCAATTTCAAGGACCCCCGTAACTCTTTCTAAGTTACAACAGCATTGTTCTTGTGAATTTTCTAATTGCTTGTGCTGTCCCTTTGTGTAGTACAAGGCCAACAAAGAGGGCACAGTAATGGGTGTGGCTGTGTCTAAAGTAGCCATGTTGACCCACTGCCAAGCACTGACCCAGGCCTGCAACTACTGTGAAGGTGAGGATACTGTAGATGGAGAGAGGTGGGAGGAGAGGTAATGTGGTTGACCTGAATGACTGCTGTTTCGTTCAAACCCTGATAATACCTGTGTCTATGTCCTCAGGAGAGACACTCGTGAATGTCCTGGACTTTAAGAAGGACATGGGTCTATGGCATGGAGTTCTCACTGTGAGTTAACATGCACATGCCTACATACTGCCTACTGTAATACAAGTTGTAGAAATAAAATCACTCAATGTTTCTTCTCGATACAATGTTATCATTACACTCTACTTTAACCACAGCTTGATAGCATTCCCATTCAATTGTTGTTGTTTTGTTTTTCCCCCCATTTTTCTCCCCAATTTGGTCGTTATGACAATTAATTCCACCCACCCGACAAACTTTCTCTTGGCCACTCATTTCTTTAAATTATTGTTTGCACTTAGCAACTACTATGTACTTCATGATTTATTTTCCCTTTTATTTAACTAACTCGTTTTTTATGTGATATAAACTTAAAAAATGTTTGCTGATTACATAAGGATTCAATTTTGTATTTAATGACTTTTTTGTATATTTTTTAGAAACTTTTAGAACACAACATTCTTACATTGACTGCTATTATCATTGTCGATATAGTGTATACACCACAATGATACAGTTTCAGAGGGGAAAGGTTGGAAATATTATCCAAGGAACAAAGTAGCACAAGAAGTGCATCAGCATTTCAATAACGCCCTGAGGAAGGGACAACGTCGAAATGCACTGTTGCTATTTTAACATTCTGTTTGCCTTCTAAATAAAGGCTTTTTTTAATGCAATAAGCCCCGGGCCAAGTCCCTTCCTTTTTGATGTTCCTCTATCCTGTCCATCTTTTTCCACCACTCATCCATGCTTAATCCACCCAGTAATTCAAAATTCACAAAATCAGATTCTGAAAACAATTTATTTGCAGCAGTAATACTGAAGTAATGCTGTCAGCACAGACATGTGTTCATAGAGCAATGGTTCTCTTTTTATGTCAAGAACCCCCATATATGTGTTTGGCCACGGACCCCAATTTGAAATAATTTTGTGCCAGGGACCCCCATAAGCGAAGATTTGTTCAGATCTGTCAAAAAAATCTAAAAATATCAAATCTACATGCTCACATCGAATCACCACGCGTTCTGATCTTGTAGGTCAGCTATTTTTGAATTGCTGACAAATGTAATTGGGCTTAAGTTCCTCATTATTATCCATTTTATAATATTATATTACCTAGTGTTGTGCCTGGCCCTAGATTCTAGTGCTCCTAACCACAGAAGTACAATTTCCCTTTGTTTTTGGAAATCCTATATTGTATTAGTTCTCTAATGAGTTATTTGTCTGCAGGCTGTGATGAACAGGGTTCATACCATCAGCGTTCCCTATGCTGTAATGAAGGCCTGTCCTCTGTCCTGGGTGCAGAGAGTCCATTTCCATAAAGGTGACTTGCACTGTTCTCCGTAGCATTTAATTCAGTGACTTTGGATTTGCGTTCCAGCAAGTTATGTGGCCATCATGTTCTCCCGCAGCTCGTATAGCGTTGGTGAAGTGCCGTGACCTGCACTGGGCCATGATGGCCCATAGGGAACAGAGAGACACCAGCCTGGCGTCACTGCGTATGCTCATAGTTGCCGACGGTGCTAACCCCTGTGAGTACTTGGAACGGAACCTTGAGCTTGCTAAAATCACATCTCTTAAAAACGCATTAGATATGAGATGCAATAAATTGAGTGTGGTGTCTCTCTCTCTCTCTCTCTCTCTCTCTCTCTCTCTCTCTCTCTCTCTCTCTCTCTCTCTCTCTCTCTCTCTCTCCCACCTCCAGGGTCAGTGTCATCCTGTGATGCCTTCCTGTGTGTGTTCCAGTCCCATGGGCTGAAGCCTGAGGTCATCTGTCCCTGTGCTACCTCCCCTGAGGCCATGACAGTGGCCATACGCAGGTACAAACACTGACACACTTACTACTAGACATTTTGTCATAGCGGTGTAGTGTAGCAAATATACACAGGCGGGGACAGATGGACAGCTGAACGGACAGATGGGATGGGTGCAGGCAGGGGTAGACGCTGTTCAAGTGGATGTAGGAGACGGCTTGTTTATGTTTGTTTACGTCCACTCCCGTGTAGACCAGGAGTGCCTGGCACACCACTTCCCGCCCGTGCCATCCTCTCCATGACCGGACTGAGCCATGGGGTGATCCGGGTCAACACGGAGGACAAAAACTCTGCCCTCACAGTGCAGGATGTGGGCCATGTGATGCCTGGAGGTGAGGATGGAGAGAAGATTGAAAGAAGAAGAGAAAGAAATAACTAGAAATGGG